>NC_134174.1:26998898-27166378 GCF_964188355.1 Buteo buteo | reverse complement strand
AGGAGAGGGACGGTACGTGGGGGGGGGGACAGGGGGGACATTGCAGGTGACGGGGGGGACATGGGGGACGAGGGGATGAGGGGGACATGGGGACACAGGGGGTGGGGGACATGGAGAGATGGAGGGGACATGGGGGGGGCACAGGGGACGTGAGGACACCAGGGGTTGGGACCCCCCCGGGGGTGTCGGGTCCCCGCAGTGTCCCCGTGTCCCCCCCCAGGGTGGCAGCGGTTGGTGGCCGGCAGCGCCTGGGGGCCGAGGTGCTGCACCTGCGCCAGGAAGGTGACACTGGGGGGGGACTGGGATCTGCTGGAGGGAACTGGGAGGCACTGGGGGAAGTGGGAGGGACTGGGACCCCACTGGAGGGACTGGGGGGGACTGGGAGGAACTGGGTGCCACTGGGGGGGACTGGGAGGGACTGGGACCCCCACTGGGAGGGACTGGGGGGGACTGGGAGGAACTGGGTGCCACTGGGGGGGACTGGGACCCCCACTGGGAGGGACTGGGTGCCACTGGGGGAACTGGGAGGGACTGGGACCCCCACTGGGAGGGACTGGGTGCCACTGGGGGAACTGGGAGGGACTGGGGACCCCCACTGGGAGGGACTGGGTGCCACTGGGGGGGGGACTGGGAGGGACTGGGACCCCCACTGGGAGGGACTGGGAGGGACTGGGAGGAACTGGGTGCCACTGGGGGGACTGGACCCCCACTGGGAGCCACTGGGAGGGACTGGGGCAGACTGGGACCCCCACTGGGAAGGACTGGGGAGGACTGGGATCCCCAAATGGGACAGCCTGGGCCCGACACCCCTCCCTCCCCCAAACTGGGATATACTGGCACCAACTGGAATGCACTGGGCCCCCAAACTACGGCCTGACCTTTGCCCTTTGCCCCCCCAGGGCGGCGGTTCGGGGCGGAGGGGGGGGCGCAGGAGGCGGAGCTGCGGGCGGAGCTGGGGCGGCTGCGGGGGGGGGCGGGGGGGGCCCTCCATGTTGGGGTCCCCCCCCTTGATCCCCCCCACCTCTCGTCCCCCCCCCATTAAAGGCTGTTTCATGGAGCCCCCCCGTGTCCGTGGGGGTGGGGGGGTCCTGGGAGGGGGGATGTCCCCAGTGTCCCCCCCAGTGTCCCCAGGGGTGTCCCCAAATATCCCCCACGGTGTCACACCATGTGTCACCTCAGGCTAAATGTCCCCCCCCCGTGTCCCCTGCGCCCCACGGTGTCCCCAAACGTCCCCCAGTGTCCCCCCCCCGTGCCCCCCCACTGTCCCCAGATGTCCTTAAGTGCCCCAAAGTGACCCCCAAATGTCCCCTTGTCACCCCCCCCAGTGTCCCCTCTGCCCCCTCGTGTGCCCCAGGTCACCCCCCATGCCCCCCCCACCCCCCAGTGTCCCCACTGTCCCCCCCCCGTGTCCCCCAGTGTCCCCAAGTGTCACACACGAAGTTTATTGTCACCGTCAACAGCGCAAGCGGGGGGGGGTCTCCAAGTCGAGGGGGAGGTCCAGGGGGTCCAGGGGGGGTCCCCAAGTGGAGTTCCCAAGGGGGGGGTCCCTGGGGGGGGTATCCCCAAGAGGGGGGTCCCTAAAGGGAGTCCCCAAGGGGGGGTTCTTGGGGGGTGTCCCTGGAGGGGGGTCCCGGGGGGGGGTCAGCAGGCCCAGGGCCGCTCGCAGACCCACCCCCTGGGTTGGCGGCACAGGGCCGGTCCCCCCAGCCCCCCCGGGGGTCCATGGCCACGCAGTCCTCGCCCCCCCCCGCCTCGTCCGGCTGCCCCCAGCGCCAGTTCCTGGGGGGGGGGGAGTCAGGGGTCAAGGGTCACAGCCCCACGCACCCCATAATCCCCTCAACCCCCCCACAGACACCCCATCACCCCCCCATGGCACTCGTAGCCCCCCCATCCCCCCCCATGGCACCCATACCCCCCCATGACGCCCATCACTACCCCATCACCACCCATGACCCCCCCGACACCCCAGAGCCCCCCTCCCCGAACTCCCCAGCCCCATAGCCCCCCCCCAGCACCCACAGCCCCCCCAGGCCCCCACCGGTAGGTGCTGGGGCTCCCGTCCACCCACTGGAAGGAGCCCTCGGTGCCGCGGTCGTGGAGCCCGATCCAGGAGTCGTGGGGGGGGAGAATCCTGCCAGGAAGGCCTGGGGAGGGGGGGGTCGGGGGGCACTGCTGGCACCCATGGACCCCCACAGACACCCCCCCCAGAGCACCCCATGGTCCCCCACGGCACCCCACAGACCTCCGTAGCACCCCCGTAGCAGCCTATAGCACTCCATGGACCCCCAGAGCACCCCCATAGGACCCCATGGCTCCCCATGGACCCCCACAGCACCCTACAGACCCCATAGCACCCCAAGGACCCCCATGGCACCCCCAGAGCACCCCCAGAGCACCCCATGGACCCCCAGGGCACCTACAGACCCCATAGCACCCCAAGGACCCCCATGGCACCCCATAGCACCCCACGGACCCCCATAGCACCTACAGACCCCCATAGCACCCCCCAGACCCCCAGAGCACCCCATGGACCCTATGGCACCCCCATAGCACCCCCCAGACCCCCAGAGCACCCCATGGACTCCCACAGCACCCCACAGCCCCCCAGGTCAGGTACCCCCCAGGGACCCAGGTGTTCAGGCCCCATAGGAGTCCCGGACCCCCCCCTCCGCACCCCTGGGTGCCCACCTGCTCCTGGGGGTCCCCGATGACGGCCAGCTGGGCCCCCCGCTCCTGGCAGAGCCCCTGGGCCTTCGCCCACCCCGCGGCCCCAGTGCCAAACTGGTAACAGCTGGGCCCGTGCAGCCGCCAGCCGGGGGGGCAGACGGTGCACCCCGAGCCTGGGGTGGGGGGGGCACCCATGGACCCAGGGGTCCGGGTACCCAGGGGTCCCCCCACTCAGGGACCCCAGAATCCCCCCACCCAAGTGTCCCCCCACCCATGGACCCAGGGGTCCGGGTACCCAGGGGTCCCCCCACCCAGGGACCCCAGAATCCCCCCACCTATGTGTCCTCCCACTCAGGGACCCCAGAATCCCCCCACCCAAGTGTCCCCCCACCCATGGACCCAGGGGTCCGGGTACCCAGGGGTCCCCCCACCCAGGGACCCCAGAATCCCCCCACCCATGTGTCCTCCCACCCAGGGACCCCAGAATCCCCCCACCCATGTGTCCCCCCACCCAGGGACCCAGGGGTCTGGGCACCCAGGGATCCCAGCATCCCCCCACCCAAGTGTCCCCCCACCCACGGACCCAGGGATCTGGGCACCCAAGGGTGCCCCCACCCCCGGACCCAGGGGTCCCCCACCCAAGTGTTGCGTGTCCCCCCCCGACCCAGGGGTCCCCCACCCATGGGTGCCCGCGGCCCCCGTCCGGGGCACCCACCGTTGTGCGCCCAGAGCGCCTGCAGCAGCTGGTGCAGCGCAGCCCGGGTGCCATCGCGGTCCCGCCAGACGGCCACCATCGTCCCCGACACTGGGGGGGGACAGCGGGGACACCGGTGCCGTGGGGACAGGGGACCCCCACACACACCCCCCGCCTGTGGCCCCATGTCGCCCCAGGGTGCCAACGTCACCCCACGTCACCCCACGTCCCCAGTATCCCCGTGTCCCCCATACGTCCCTCCATGTCCCCCTGTCCCCCATGTCCCCCACGTCCCCATAACACCCCATGTCCCCCCATGTGTCCCCGTGTCCCCAATACCCTCATGTCCCCACGTCCCCCATGTCACGTCACGTCCCCAATATCCCCATATGTCCCTCCATGTCCCCCCGTCCCCATAACCCCCACGTGTCCCCACGTGTCCCCAATATCCCCGTGTCCCCATATGTCCCTCTGTGTCCCCACGTCGCCCCCCATCCCCACCTTCCATGCGGGTCACGCTCTGGTTGGCAGACAGGACCTCCAGGAGAGCGGCTGTCTCCGCGCCTGGGGGGGGGACATGGGGACATTGGGGGGACACGGGGACATCGGGGACATCGGGGGATATTGGGGGATACAGGGACATTGGGGACACTGAGGGGACACAGGGACATTGGGGGATACAGGGACATCGGGGACATTGAGGGGACACAGGGACATTGGGGACATTGAGGGGACATTGGGGGATACGGGGACAATGGGGATATTGGGGGATGCAGGGACATTGGGGACATCGAGGGGACATTGGGGGATACGGGGACAATGGGGATATTGGGGGATGCAGGGACATTGGGGACATCGAGGGGACATTGGGGGATACGGGGACAATAGGGATATTGGGGGATACAGGGACATTGGGGGGATACAGGCACATCAGGGACATCAGCGACATTAGGGGGACACAGGGACATTGGGGACATTGGGGGATACAGGGACATCGGGGACATCAGGGGATACAGGGACATTGGGGACATTGAGGGGACACAGGGACATTGGGGACATTGGGGGGATACAGGGACATTGGGGGATACGGGGACATTGGGGACATCGGGGACATTGGGGGGATACAGGGACATTGGGGACATTGGGGGATACAGGGGGACGTGGGGGACACGAAGGTGACACTGGCGGGGGGGTGACACGGGGGGTATGGGCACGGGGGGGCGACACGGGGGGGGTGACAGGGGTGACAGTGCCACCCACCGCGCTGCTGCAGCCGCGTCTGGTTCCCCTCCAGCGTTGCCAGCGCCAGCGCCAGCGCCGACCCTGCGGGGACACGTCACCCACTGCCACCCACTGCCACCACCACCCACTGTCACCCACTGCCACCCACTGCCACCAGTGCCACCCACTATCACCTGCTGTCACCTGCTGCCACCAGTGCCACCGCCACCCACTGCCACCAGTGCCACCACCACCCACCGTCACCCACTGCCACCCACTGCCACCAGTGCCACCACCACCCACCATCACCCGCTGTCACCTGCTGCCACCAGTGCCACCGCCACCCGCTGCCACCCACCACCATGCCCACGCCACTGCCACTGTCACCCACCGTCACCCACTGCCACCCCTGTCCCCTCCTGTCACCCGTGGCCACCCGCTGTCACACCCCGGCACCCCCGAGCCCCCCCTCACGTCCCCGTGTCCCCCCCCGTCCCCAGTGTCACCATTCCCCTCCAGCAGCTCCTGACTCTCCCGCAGGTGCCGGATCTCCTGGCTCAGCGCCGCGTCTGGGGACGGGGACACCGGCACCCTGTCACCCCCGGCACCCCCCCGTGTGTCCCCCCCACATCCATGTCCCCCCACACCCCTCATGTCCCCAACATCCCCCGTGTCCCCATACCCCCTCCGTCCCCCCATGTGTCCCCTGTGTCCCCATACCCCCCGTGTCCCCACACCCCTCCCATGTCCCCCCCAGTCCCTCCCCATCCTCCCACATCCCTCCCAGTCCCCCCCACCCCCCCCATGTCCCCATACCCCTCTATGTCCCCACGTCCCCCCCGTGTCCCCCCCCCACACTCACGCCGCCCCAGCAGCACCCCCAGCAGCCCCCCCCAGGCCAGGCCAGTGGCCACCAGCAGCAGGCAGAGCCCTGGGTGGACCCCGACGTCCCACGGCCACCCCCTGCCTGTGGGGACAAGGGACACCGGTCAGCAAGGGGGGGGGGGGACGATGGAGCTGCCACCCACCCCCCCCCCCCAAGTCCCCCCAGCACCTGCCCGGCCCTGCCCCATGGGTGCAGCGAGTGCGTCCGGGCTCAGCCGGTGGCAGCGGGTGACACCCAGGGCCACCAACACACACAGGACCCCCCCACTCGGGGACACGTGTCACTTCCCCCCCCCGCCCCCCCCGCCTTGGGGACATGTGCCAGCGGGGTGGCCCCCGCCTGGGTGCCAGCGCAGCACTTTGGGGGGAGGAAGTGGCTTTGGGGGGGGGGGGGGGGACACACATGGGGACAGGGTGCGGCCATCCGGTGCGTGACAGCGATGGCACCCGGGGGTGGGCTCCGGGTCCCCAAGGGGGCCGGTGTCCCCGGCGGGGGGGTGGGGGACACAACAGGGGACACCTCATGTCCCCAAGGACCACCCCAGTGTCCCCAAGGGCCACCCCAGTGTCCCCATGGGGACAGGGACACCCCCCCCTTGTCCCTGAGGGTGTCCCCAAGGACCAGCTCAGTGTCCCCAAGGGCACAGGCGACACCCCACTGTCCCCAGCAACCAGAACAGTGTCCCCAAAGAGATCGGGGACAACCTGCTGTCCCCAAGGACCAGCCCCAGTGTCCCCAAGGGGACTAGGACACCCCAGGGATGAGCCCCAGTGTCCCCAAGGAGACAGGGGACACCCCCATGTCCCCAAGGACCATCCTGGCACCCCCAAGGGGATAGGGGACACCCCAGTGTCCCCAAGGAGCAGCCCTGGTGACCCCAAGAGGACAGGGGACAACCTGGTGTCCCCAAGGACCAGTTCTGGTGTCCTCAAGGACCAGCTTGGTGTCCCCAAGGGCACAGGGGACACCCCACTGTCCCCAACAACCACACTGGTGTCCCCAAGGAAACGGGGACACCCCCATGTCCCGAAGAACCAACCCCGGTGTCCCCAAGGAGATAGGGGACCACCTGGTGTCCCCAGGGACCAGCCCTGGTGTCCCCAGGGGGACAGGGGACAGACACTCCATGTCCCCGAGGACCAGCCCCATTGTCACCAAAGAGACAGGGGACATGGCACGTCCCCAGGAGGGACAAGGGACAGGGTTTGGGGACACCAACTGTCCCCACCGCAGCCTCAAAGCCCCCGAGGGGACGGTGCCCCTGTGGAGTGACAGGAGCCACCCCAGGGGTGTCCCCAAGCCCCCAGTGATGAACTGAGGGACACCGGGAGGGACAGGGACCAGCCTGAATGTCCCCAAGAGACACCAAGGGCCATCGGGGGGGGACAAGGGACAGTAGTGAGGGACATGGACTGGCCCCAGTGTCCCCAAGGGAGGCCAAGAGCCACCAGGAGGGACAAGGGACGGTGGAGAAGGACCCAAAGGGACCCCAGTGTCCCCAAGGGAGGCCAAGGGCCATCAGGAGGGACAAGGGATGGTGTCGGGGGACCCAAACCAGCCCCAGGGTGTCCCCAACCCCCCCAAACAAGAGCCGAGGGCCATCGGGAGGGACAAGAGATGGTTTATAGCGACACCAACCAAGTCGAGTGTCCCCGAGAGACACCGAGGGCCATCACGAGGGACAAGGGACAGCGGTGAGGGACACCAACCAGCCCTCAATGTCCCCAAGGGAGGCCAAGGACAATCAGAAGGGACGAGGGGTGGTATCCAGGGGCATGAGGGGACCCCAGCGTCACCGAGGGAGGACACGGGCCATCAGGAGGGACAAGGGACAGTGATGAGGAATCCAAACCACCTCCAGTGTCCCCAAGGGAGGACACGGGCCACCAGGAAGGACATCAGATGGTGACAAGGGACCCAAACCAGCTCCAGTGGCCCTGAGGGACATCAAGGGCCATCAGGAAGGACATTGCATGGTGGTGAGCGACCCAAACCAGTTCCAACGTCCCCAAGGGAGGACACGGGCTATCAGGAAGGACATCGGATGGTGACGAGGGACCCAAACCAGCTCCAATATCCCCAAGGGAGGCCAAGAGCCATCAGAAGGGACATTGGGCGGTGGTAGGGAACCCAAACCAGCTCCAACGTCCCCAAGAAGGCCAAGGGCCATCAGAAGGGACATCAGGTGGTGGTGAGGGACCCAAACCAGCTCCAACGTCCTCATGGGACGCCAAGAGCCATCAGGAAGGACAAGGGACAGCCGTGAGGGACCCAAACCAGCTCCCACATCCCCAAGGGAGGACACGGGCCATCAGAAGGGACATCAGGTGGCGACGAGGGACCCGAACCAGCTCCAACGTCCCCACGGGTGACCGTCCCCACCCCGTGCTGTCCCCTCAGCGCCCTTCCAGGCTCTTATCGCGGGCGATGACGGCCTCCTCGAACTTGATCATGAGGGTGGTGCCTTTGTGCCAGTGAGCCGTGACCTTGGCCGGAAAACCGCTGGCGGTGAGGACGGCTTCCACCAAACCGGCGGTGAAGGCGGCGCAGTTGAGGGTGCTGTTCTCCTTGGGGACCGAGATGTAGGTGTTGACCAACGGTTCCTTCTCGATGACGTAATAAGTCTTGTCGTCATCGTTGGCTTGTTCCAATTTATCGGCTTCTTTCCCGAAAAGAGCTCGCCAAACGGGACCCTTGACGAAGAGGAGGACGTTGAGGACTTTGGTTTCGCGTCGACCGCTTTTCTCCCGGGCTACCAAGGCGTCGAGGACGCGAAGCCCCACTTGGTGGCCCAAACGGGCTAGTTTGGCCTGGAGCTCGGCTACCGAATAGACGCGGTTCTGGCAGTACTGGACCAGCTCGGAGAAGAGGAGGGCGAAGGCACTGAGGCTCACCTCGGTGCGGGGACGGCCCAGGGCTCGCTCCAGGAGGGGGGACTTCCCTCGGGTGAAGCGGGCGTCCATCTTCCTGGGGGGGGGGGGGGGGCAGAGAGAGAGAAAAATGGGGGGATCAGGGGATGTTAGAGGGGGTTGGAGGGGTCAGGGGGCACCTGGAGGGCATCAGGGGGGTGTTAAAGGGGTTGGGGGGGTCGGGGGGCACCTAGAAGTGGTTGGGGGGGGTGTTAGAGGGGTGGCTGGAGGGGTTTGGGGGGGGAGCAGGAGCACCTGGAGGGCATCAGGGGGGTGTTAGAGGGGGTTGAGGGGGTTGGAGGGGGGCTGGGGGGGCTCAGGAGGCATTCAGAAGGGGTCAGGGGGCAACTGGAGGGGTTTGGGGGGCCAGGGGCACCTGGAGGGGGTCGGGGAGCAGCTGGAGGTTTTGGGGGGGCACCCCTGGGAGCCCTGCGGGGGGGGGCACCCAGCAAGGACCCCCATGAGCTGGGGGGGGGAGTGGGTGGGACAGACGGGGCCCTTCCCACCCCCGGGACCCCCCAGGACCGACCTTCCGCCAGCGGCTCCCCGCTCCCGCTTTACGGCCGACACCGACACCGTCGCAAAAGCGCCGCGCGGCGCCGTAAAGCGCGGGGGGGGGGAGACGGGGGTGTCGCCCGGGGCAACCGCGGGGCGGGGCCAAAGCCGAGGAATCGGGCGGGGCTTTGTGTGGCTGGGGGGCGTGGTCAGAACGAGCGACGCCCCGCCCCCCTCCGTCCCCTTTTTTCCGCCCCCGCACCGGTGGCCACGCCCCCGCGCCTTTGGTGGGCCCCGCCCACCGCGACCACGCCCCCCTCGGGAGCGAGGCCGCCCCGCGGGCTGACGGCGCAGGGGCGGGGCGAGGCGGGGCCACGCCCACCGAGGGGGCACACGGGGGGTGGGGGGCGACACTGGACATTTGGGGACACGGGGGGGGGGACAGTGTCCGGGCGGGGAGGGGGGGTCCGGCCGCTTGGGTCCGCCAGCTGGGGTGGGGGAGGGGCGGGGGCCCAGACCTGGCCCCCCCCTCCTCCCTCCCCCCGCGGAGCTCCTCAATGACGTCATCAGGAGCGTCATAGAGGAGGGGGAATGGAAGGTTGGGGTGACCCTTGACCCCTTCCTCCCCCCTACCCCCGCCCCGGACGCCTGGGTCCCCCTCCACACCCAAGGGTGCCACCCCAAGGGTGCCCCCCACCCATGGGTGCTCCCACCCGGGGGGGTCTCCCAACCTGCGTGTCGTCCCCCCCCCCCAGGGATCCCCTGACCTGCGTGTCCCCATCAGCCCCGGGGTGACACACACCCCCACCCATGGGTGTTCCCCCCCCCGGAACCCCCCCGCGTGTCCCCAATCCCTGGGTGTCCCTCTGGGTGTCCCCGTGGGTGTCCCCCCCACCCCTGGGTGTCCCCACGGGTGTCCCCGTGGGTGTCCCCCCCCACCCCTGGGTGTCCCCGTGGGTGTCCCTGGGTGTCCCCATCCCCGGGTGTCCCCCCTGTCCCCTCAGCCTCCGCCATGGAAGTGAGGGGACACGGGGGGGGGACACATGGGAGATTTGGGGACACGGGGGGGGACCCCAGGGAGGGGACACTGAGGGGGAGCACTGGGAGGGACTGGGGGTGTAACTGGGGGCACTGGGAGGGACTGGGGACACTTGGGGGCAGTGAAGGGGGGCACTGGGGGGGACTGGGGGGAACTGGGAGGGACTGGGGACATTTGGGGGGTCTGGGGGGGAACTGGGGGGACTGGGAGGGGACTGGGGGCACTGGGGGGACTGGGGACACTTGGGGGAACTGGAGGCAATGGGGGGGCGTTGGGGGGATAACTGGGGACATTGGGGAAACACTGGAGGGGGAGTGGGGACACGGGGGGGCACTGGGGGGGACTGGGGGGTAACTGGGGACACTGTGGGGACATGGGGGACACTGGGAGTAACTGGGAGCACTGGGAGGGGTAAGTGCCAGCGGAGTGGGGGGGGGGCCGGGGGGTGCCCCCAACTCCTCGTCTTCATCCTGGGTGGGGGGGCCCTGGCCGAGGTCCTCGTCGGTGAGGGGCACCCATGGGTGGGGGGGGGGTTACACAGGGTGCCCCCCCCGTCACCCGTGTCACCCCCTTTGTCCCCAGGGTCCAGCCACACCCTGACCCCGCGGTGGAGGGGTCCCCTGCCCCCCCCCAAAGTGATGGGTACGCACACACACCCCCAGCACCCATGGGTGCTCTAGCACCCAAGCAGATGGTGGGGAGCACAGCTGGGTGCCCCCCCCCAAATAAAATGGTTTCCCAGGTGTCCGGGCCCCCCCCGCCTTGGGTGGGTGAGTGGGTGGGGGGAAGGGGGAATTATGGGTGCAATTAAGAGCCATTTGGTTAATTGCTCCCGGCTGCCAGGGGGGGATTGGGGACACGGCGGGGGGGCCCCCCCCACCCATCACCCCCCCCTCCCCGACACCGGCCCCCGCACCCACCCACCCACCCCCCACGCTGGGAGCCTGCGGCACCCGTGGGTGCCCAGAGCATCTGTCAGCACCCCTGAAGAGAGCAGGGCACCCCACGGCACCCACGGGGGCCCTGAGCACCCACGGGTGCCCCACGGCACCCACAGACACCCCACAGCACCCACGGGTGCCCCCCAGACTCCTGGGCTCCCCAAAAGACCCATGGACACCCTGAGCACCCAGGGGCATCCCACGAGCACCCACAGGCACCCCACAGCACCCACAGACACCCCATGGCACCCAGAGACACCCCACAACACCCACAGTCACTCCGCAGCACCCACAGGCACCCCACGGCACCCAGAAACACCCCACAGCACCCACGGGCACCCCACGGTCACCCACAGTCACCCCACAGCACCCACGGGGACCCCACAGCACCCACAGGAACCCTGAGCACCCACAGACACCCCATGGCACCCAGAGACACCCCACAACACCCACGGGCACCCCACGGCACCCACGGACACCCCACAGCACCCACGGGCACCCACGGGCACCCCACAAACACCCAGAGCACCCATGGGTGCCCCCAGCCCCCCCCCGCACGCCCTGCACAGCTGTGCCCACCCCCCCCGCTCCCATCGTCCCCGTGTCCCCCCCCCCCGTGTCACCCACTCCCCCCCGTGACCCCTCCTCCCACCCCCGGCTGAGCCGGGGCGGGGGGGGGGGGCGTGGGTATAAGGGGCGGCGTGGGGTGTGGGTGCTGCACCCACCATGGCCGCCCCGGGGGAGACAGCACCCAGCCACGCACCCGCGGGGGTGAGGGCACCCACGGGTGGGGGGGGGGGCACCCACGGGGGAGGGCACCCATGGATGGGGAGCACCCAGAAGGGGGGAGCACCCGTAAGGGGGGAGCACCGTAAGGGGGAACACGCAGGGGGGGGGGACAAAGGGGGGTGTGGGGGAGGCACCCACGGGTGGGGGGGCACCCACGGGGAGGGGATGGGGTGGGGAGTGCCCCCCATTGCAGGGGGGGGTCCCCGGAATGAGGGGGGTCCCCCCAATTTTGTCACGGGGTGCCCTTTGCAGTGGGGGGGTGCCCACTTCAGGGGGGGTCCCCCCATTTTAGGGGGGTCCCATTTTAGGGGGGGTCCCCCCATTTTAGAGGGGTCCCCATTACCGGGGGAGTTCCCCATTGGGGGGGTCCCCCCATTTTAGGGGGGGTCCCCATTAGCGGGGGGTTTCCCCATTAGCGGGGGGGTTCCCCCCATTTTAGGGGGGGTCCCATTTTAGGGGGGGTCCCCATTTTAGGGGGGGTCCCCATTACTGGGGGTGTTCCCCATTACCGGGGGGGTTTCCCCATTACCGGGGGGGTTCCCCCCCCATTTCAGGGGGGTTCCCCATTACCACGGGGGGTGTCTCCGTTCCAGGGGGGGTCCCCGGCGCAGGGGGGGTCCCCGGCAGAGGGGGGGTCCCCAGCAGAGGGGGGGTCCCCGGATCAGGAGGGGTTTTTCTCCCTGCTGAGCTCCGTGCAGGGCGCCCGCATGGACGAACAGCGCTGCAGCCTGGGGGGGCCCGGAGGTGAGGGGACACGGGGGGGGGGGGGACACGGGGGGGGGGACAGGGGGTGGACGTGGAGGGGACAAGGGGGACACTGAGGTCGAGGGGACGGGGGGGGCTGAGAGGTGCTGGGGGGGACTGGGGGGGGTCTGTGGGTGCTGCGGGGGTCTGTGGGTGCTGGGGGGGGAACTGTGGGTGTCGTGGGGGGTCTGTGGGAGCTGGGGGGGGTCTGTGGGTGCTGCAGGGGAATTGTGGGTGTCATGGGGGGGTCTGTGGGAGCTGTGGGGGGTCTGTGGGTGCCGGGGGGGGTCTGCGGGTGCTGTAGGGATCTGTGGGAGCTGGGGGAGGTCTGTGAGTGCTGGGGGGGGGGGAACTGTGGGTGCTGCGGGGGTCTGTGGGTGCTGGGGGTGGGACGGAGCGTGGGTGTCGTGGGGGTCTGTGGGAGCTGGGAGGGAACTGCAAGTGCCAGGGGGTTCTGTGGGTGCCGGGGGGGGTCTGTGGGTGCTGGGGGGGGGGCATCTGCAGGTACCACGGAGTTCTGTGGGTGCCGAGGTGGTGCGGGGTGGTGGGGCCGTCCGTGGGTGCCATGTGTGGGGTGCAGGCGGGGAGGGCAGCCCGCCCCCCCCCGAACTGGCGTCGCTGCTGGAGCTGCTGGCGAACACCCAGGGCCGGCGGATGGACGAGCAGCGGCTGCCCGTGCCCCGGCTGCCCGGCTTCGGGCCCCCCCCCGGCAAGGTGGGGGCTCGGGGGGGGGGACACCGGGGGGGACGGACACGAAGGGTGGGGGAGTGAACTGGGGGGGGGAGCAGAAGGGGGGGGGGACCCATGGGGGGCAGCATGATGGGGGGAGACCCGGGGGGGGTCGGGGGTGGGAGGGGGCACACCCCACGGGGACACCCGGTGGGGGGGAAGGACCCGGAGAAGGGGGGGACCGGGGGGGAATGGGACACCCAGGGTGGGGGGACACCCAGGGGACATCCCCTGGGTGCTATCCCCCCCCCCCCCGCCATCTCCCCACAGGACTGAGCCCCCAGAGCCACCGACACCCCCACGTCCCCGAGCCCGTGATGTCACCCCGTGTGTCCCCCCCAGCCTGTCACCCCCCAATAAACCCCTCCCCGATCTTGTCACTGTGGGGCCTGTGACACCTGGGGACAAAGGGTGGCCCTGGGGACACGGGTGGCATTTGGGGGGTAGGGGGAGGGAACAAGGCACCCATCACTGCTGGGTGGCATTGGGGGACACTGGACATCCCGGGAGGGTGGCACAGGGGTCAGGGGACACCCGCGGCAGATGGGTGACACTTGGGGACACAGGGCACCCACAGGGGGTGGCACCAAGGGACACCCACGGCAGATGGGTGGTGCTAGGGGACACCTAAGCCACCCCCCCCCCATGACACACTGGGGGACACCAACCGCCTCGGTGACACCCTGGGGACCGCCCCGTCACCGTGACCGCCCCACGCAGATGGTGCCAGTGCCATTTATTGGGGAGTGGGGACACCCAGGGGTGTCACTTGTCCCCTCCCAACACCGAGGTCACAGCAATGGCACCAGGACGGTGGCAGGTACACACACGTGTCACCAGCCGTCACGGCGATGCTGCCAGGGCAGGGACACGGGGACGGCCACGTGTCCCCGCTGACACCCGTGCGGCCGCAGCGCTGGCATCAGGATGCGGCCATGTGTGCCTTCTGTCATGGACGTGGTGACGAGATGCAGCCATATGTCCCCTCTGCCACCAACACGTTCACAGCGATGGCATCAGGACGAAGCCACGTGTCCCCTCTGTCACCAACACGTTCACGGCGACAGCGTCAGGATGAAGCCACGTGTCCCCTCTGTCACCAACGCGGTCACTGCGGCAGCGTCACGATGTGGCCGTGGTGACAGCACATGGCCGTACGTCCCCTCCGTCATCAAGACGGACGCGGTGGTGGCATCGGAATGAATCCATGGTGACAGGACGTGGCCGTCATGTCCCCTCTGTCACCAGCACGGCCACGGTGATGGCATCGGGCTGCAGCCACACGTCCCGTCTGTCACCAACATTGGCAATGGCATGACGACAAAGCCACATGTGCCCTCTGTCACCACCATGGTCACAGCAATGGCACAAAGATGAAGGCACGTGTCCCCTTTGTCACCAATACAGCCACGGCGATGGCGTCGGGACATGCCCACGGTGACAGGATGAGGCCACGCGTCCCCTCTGTCACCAACACAGCCACGGTGTCACAACGAAGCCACGTCGAGCGGCCACGTGTCCCCTCTGTCACCAACACGGCCACGGCGCTGGTGTCACGACGCTGCCACGGGTCCCCTGTGTCACCGTGTGGGGGGGCAGTGGCCGGGTGTCCCTGTGTCCCCTCAGTCCCGTGTCCCCTTCCCCTCTCGCAGCCGTTGCTTCAGCTCCGCCATCGCCCGTCGCTGGGGGTAGGGGACACAGGGGGAGTGTCAGGGGATGGTAGGGACACATGGGTGGCCATACCCCGTGGAGGGGGGGGGACAGGGGCGTCACCAGTGTCCCCGGGTGTGGAGGTGTCCCCTGTGTCATCCCCCCCCAGTGTGGGGCAGTGGTGGCACCTTGGGGACATCAGGGACATTGGGGATGTCAGGGATGGGGGGACATCAGGGACAGGGGGGATATTGGGGACACTGCGGGGGACATTGGGGATACTGGGGACACCAGGGGGGATGCTGGGGACATTGAGAACACTGTGAAACATTGAGGGGGTTGTGTCCCCAATGTCCCCCCTCCATGTCCCCAGTATCTCCCCCGTCCCCGATGTCCCCCCTGTCCCTGATGTCCCCAAGGTGTCACCACCACCCCACACCGGGTAGGGGGGACACCAGGGGGACGCTGGGGACATTGGGGACACTGCGAGGACATTGAGGGGGTCGTTGGCGACATCGTGGGGGATGTCAGGGATGGGGAGAGATGCTGGGGACAGTGGGGGGGACATTGGGGATGTTGGGGACACCGAGGGGATGCTGGGGACATTGGGGACACTGGGGGGGGACGACACTGGGGACACATTGGGGACATATTGGGGTCTCTTACCCGGTCGGGATCGTCCGGAGGAAAAATCTCCCTCTGGAAAAAGAGAGTGGGCTTAGCGGGGGAAGGGCGGGGGCACCCAAAGAGGGGCAACCCAGGGGTCTGGGGCCACCCCTCCCCCACCCCAGGGGGACACACCCAAGTGCCCAGGGCCACCCTCCCCTCCCCCCCGGGCCCCTCCCCCACCTTGCGCTCCACCACGTGCCGCTGGAAGTAACTGGCCTGGTTGGAGACCCAGAAGACGCCGACGGGGAAGGACAGGTAGATCAGCATCTGGGGACAGGGGACACTGTCACCCCCCCCGTCACCTCCCCCCCCACCGCCACACACACTGTCCCCGGCGGGTGACACCTGCGTCAGCCGGCTGAGGGTGTGGAGGGTGTCACCCGCTGTCCCCATCACCTGTGCTGGGGTGTCCCCTGGTGTCACCTCCTGTCCCCAGCACTGTCACCTGTGTCCCACTGTCACCTCCTGTCCCCATCACCTGTGTCCCAGTGTCACCTCCTGTCCCCATCACCCATGCCAGGGTGTCCCCTGGTGTCACCTCCTGTCCCCAGCACTGTCACCTGTGTCCCAGTGACACCTCCTGTCCCCATCACCTGCGTCCCACTGTCACTGACCATCCCCAGCATTGTCACCTGTGTCCCACTGCCACCTCCCGTCCCCATCACTTGTACCAGGATGCCACCTCCTGTCTCCACCACTGTCACCTGTCACCAGGGTCACCTCCTGTCCCCGTCGCCTGTGTCCCAGTGTCACCTCCTCTCCCCATCACTTGTACCAGGGTGCCACCTCCCGTCCCCACCGCTGTCACCCGTGCCAGGGTAACCCCACCCTCACCTCCTGTCCCCACCACCCACGCCAGCGGTTGTCCCCTGGTGTCACCCCCTGTCCCCAGCGCTGCCATTCCTGCCCCGGTGCCACCTCCTGTCCCCAGTGCTGTCACCTACGCGGGGGTGTCCCTGCTGTGTCCCCCCCCTCCGCCATGTCCCCACTATCGCCCCCCCATGGGGCAGGACAGGCCCTCGCTGCCCCCCCGGCCTTATTGCCCCCCCAACTGCCCCCCCCCGGGTTAATACCCCCCCGCGCCCCCTTTTTGCCCCCCCACGCACCCGTAGGATCTCCAGCTTCACCCCCATGGCGCCTCCAGCGCCCCACTACTTCCGCCTCCCCACCCCGCAACACGGCGGCCGCCTATTGGCCGAGCGCCCAGCGCCGCCGCCGCCTGTTGGCTGTTAGAGCGGAGGGAGGAGGGAGGCGGGGCGGGACCCTGAAGGGCGCGAGCAGCGGCCAATGAGGGTGGGGGAAGGAGGTGTCGGGCGAGCGGAAGTGGCGTCATCGCGACGCGCCGGAAGAGGATGGCGGAGCGGGAGAAGATGGCGGACGTGGTGGAGATGCCGGAGCGGGAGGAGCTGCACTTCGTGAGTGGGGGGGGGGGGGGGGGGGACGACGGACACGGACACGGACACCCCCCGCGTCCCCTCCTGTCCCCCCCGTGTCCCCGCCCCCGCCTCGTCCCACGCCCGTGTCCCCGCTCCCGTCCCCCCCCTCCCCCCTTGTGCCTGGTCACCGTCGCCGTCCCCCCACGTTCGTGTCCCCCCTCCTTCTTGCTCCCTGTCCCCGTCACCCGTGTCCCCGTCACCCCTTGTTCTCGCTCTCTGTCCCTGCCACCCGTGTCCCCGTCCCCCCGTGTCCCCGTCCCCCCTCGTTCTGGCTCCCCGTGTCCCCTCTCTCTTCGCTCCCTGTCCCCGTCCCTCCCTGTCCTTGTCACCCCTCGTTTTTGCTCCTTGTCCCTGTCACCCCTCTTTCTGGCTCCTCGTCCCCGTCACCCCGTGTCCCCGTCACCCCTCACCCTCACTCCCTGTCCCTGTCACCCCTCGTTCTGGCTCCCCGTGTCCCTGTCCCCCCTCACTCCCTGTCCCTGTCACCCCATGTCCCCATCACCTCTCTCTCATTCCCTGTCCCCATCACCCCTCATTCTGGTTCCCCATGTCCCCCTTTCTCTTTGCTCCCTGTCCCCGTCACCCCTCATTCTGGCTCCCTGTCCCTGTCACCCCTCGCTCCCTCTCCTCGTCACCCCATGTCCCTGTCACCTCTCACCCTCATTCCCTGTCCCCATCACCCGTCATTCTGACTCCCTGTCACCATCACCCCTCACTCCCTGTCCCCATCACCCCTCATTCTGGCTCCCCATGTGCCCCTCTCTCCTTGCTCCTTGTCCCCGTCACCCCTCATTCTGGCTCCCTGTCACCCCTCACTCCCTGTCCCTGTCACCCCTTGCTCCCTCTCCTCATCACCCCATGTCCCCGTCACCTCTCACTCTCGTCCCCTGTCCCCATCACCCCTCATTCTGGCTCCCCGTGTCCCCGTCACCCCTCATTCTTGCTCCTTGTCCCCATCACCCCTTGTTCTGGCTCCCTGTCCCCGTCACCCCATGTCCCCATCACCCCTCACCCTCACTCCCTGTCCCCGTCACCCCTCATTCTGGATCCCTGTGTCCCCATCCCCCCTCCTCACTCCCTGTCTCCGTCCCCCCTCCTTCTCCCTCAATGTCCCGTGTCCCCTCCATGTCCCCTGTCCCCCCCTGACCCCGCTGTCGTCCCCCCCCGCTGTCCCCAGGAGGAGGAGGACGTGCAGCACGAGGAGGAGATCCTGCGCAACCCCTTCTCGGTGCGGTGCTGGCTGCGCTACGCCCAGGCCCGGCAGAAGGGGCCGCGCCACCGCCTCAACCTCCTCTTCGAGCGCGCCCTCAGGGAGCTGCCTGGCAGGTGGGGGACGGGGATGGGGACACCTCGTGGGGGGGACACCCACAAGGGGACCTCAGGGACATCTCGGAGTGGGAGGATGGGGACATCCTGGGTGTCCTCACTGGGGACAGGGAGCTCTGGGAGCACTTCAGTGGGGGGAAAGGGACTTGGGGGCACTTCAGGGGGTGAGGGGGGACACAGGGACCTCAGGGGTGTCCTTGTGGGGGACAGGGACCTCGGGGACATCTGGGGGACATACACAGGGACCTTGGGGACACCTCAGAGTGGGGGAACGGGGACATCCTGGGTGTTCTCACTGGGGACAGGGAGCTCCGGGTGCACCTGGATGGGGACACAGGGACCTGGGGGTATCCCAGGGGGTGGGGGGGGGGACACAGGGACGTCAGGGGTGTCCTTGTGGGGGACAGGGACCTTGGGGACACCTGGGGGGACACACAGGGACCTTGGGGACACTTGGGGGGATCTAGAGGACATCTCAGAGTAGGGGGACAGGGACATCCTCGGTGTTCTCACTGGGGACAGGGAGCTCCGGGGGCACCTTGGTGGGTGGGCGGGGGACAGGGACCTCCTGTGTCCCCTCGTGGTGGTGGCGGGGGGGTGGCAGGGGTGACAGGCGTGTCCCCCCGTCTCCCTCACCAGCTACAAGCTGTGGTACCAGTACCTGCGACAGCGGCGGCAGCAGGTGAAGGGACGCTGCCCCACCGACCCTGCCTACGAGGAGGCCAACGGCTGCCACGAGCGCGCCCTCGTCTTCATGCACAAGGTGGGGACACGGGGACAGAGAGGGGACGCGGGGGGACACGGGGGGAGTGGGGCGAGGGCAGCTGGAGGGGATGCAGACACGCCAAGGTGGGGAAGGAGATGCGGGCATGTGGGAAGGATTTGGGGACGTGTGGAGGGGACACAAGGGGCGACAGAGGGGACAGGGGAACAAAGAGGGGACACAGAGCTGTGGAGCCCCACAGCTGCCCCCTTAAGCCCTTCCCAGCCCCATAGCTACCCCTGCAAGCCCTCCCCAGCCCCATAACTGCCCCCACACACCCTCCCCAGCCCCACAGCTACCCCCACAAGCCCCCCCCAGCCCCATAAGTACCCCCACAAGCCCCCCCCAGCCCCATAATTACCCCTCCAAGCCCTCCCCAGCCCCATAACCCTCTTCCCGTGCCCCACAGATGCCCCGCATCTGGCTGGATTACTGCCAGTTCCTGGTGGATCAGGGCCGGATCACGCGGACACGCCGTACCTTCGACCGGGCCTTGCGGGCGCTGCCCATCACTCAGCACCACCGCATCTGGCCCCTCTACCTCCAGTTCGTCCGGCGCTACCCCCTGCCCGAGACTGCCGTCCGCGTCTACCGCCGTTACCTGAAGGTACCCGGTGGCACCCTGGGGCGGTGGCGGCACACTGGGGTTGTGGAGCTGCTGGCAGTGGCACCCTGGGGCGGTGGAACACCTGATAATGTCACCCCAGGGTGGTGGTACACCCTGCGGTGTCACCTCAGGGTGATGGCACAAGCAGCGGTGTCACCCTGGGGTGGTGGCATGCGGTGCTGGGGGGTGGCAGAGGGGAGGGGTGGTTTGGGTGGTGGGAGGGGGACGTAGGGACAGAAGCAGCAGGAGGGACGCGGGGGATGTTGAGAGGGATGGGGAGAGCAGGAGGGATTGGGAGGGACAGGGGGGACGCGGGGCAGGGACAGAGGTGGCAGAGACACGCAGGGTAGGGACAGAGGCGGCACAGGTTAAGGACAGCAGTGACAGGTACACGGAGAGGACCAGAGGTGACAGAGCAGGGACAGAGGTGGCACGGGGCAGAGTCAGGCCGCAGGGACACACGGAACAGGGACAGAGAGGACACAGAGCAAGGAGGGTGGTGGCAGAGGTGACACAGAGCAGGGACAGAGGTGCCGGGGATGACACGGAGGAGGGTAGAGGTGGCAGAGCAGGGACAGGTGACACGCAGCAGAGACAGAGATGATGACAGGTTTGTGTAGCAGAGTTGAGGCAGTATGGGTGACACCAGACAGGGTTGGGGACACCACAGGGGACCAGAGGGACAGAGGGGATACGGGTCAGGGGACAGAGGGGACCCCAGGGACAGGGACAGAGGTGACACGGGGCAGAGACAGAGCTGGCAGGGACACAGAGCAAGGACAAAGGTGCCATGGGGGACAGAGAGAGGTGGCAGGGACCCATGGGGTGGAGGCAGGGACAGAGGTGACAGGGACAGAGGTGACAGGAGACAGGGACAGATGCGGCGATGAGCCTTTATAGCAGAGACAAGGCAGTTTGGGTGACACCAGACAGAATCGGGAACACCACAGGGGACGGAGGGGATGCTGGTCAGGGGATGGAGGGGACCGAGGGGACGTTGGGGACAGGTCCTGATTGTCCCCTGCCCAGCTGAGCCCCGAGAGCGCGGAGGAGTACGTGGAGTACCTGCGCTCCGTGGGGCGCCTGGACGAGGCCGCCGTGCGCCTGGCTCGCCTCGTTAACGACGAGCGCTTCGTCTCCAAGGAGGGCAAGTCTAATTACCAGGTGGGCACCCTCGGGGGGCACCCATGGGTGCTGGGGGCTCTCGTGGGTCCTGTGGAGTGCCAGTGGGTGCTGGGGGTCACCATGGGGTGATGGGTGCTGGGGTCTCTGACGGGTGCTGGGGTCTTTGTGGGTACTGTGGGGTGCCAGTGGGTGCTGGGGGTCACCGTGGGGTGCTGGTGGCAGTGATGGGTGCTGGGGGCTCTGATGGGCATTGGGGGGGACCACCAGTGGGTGCTTAGGGCTGCCATGGGTGTTGGGGGATGCCAAGGGGGTTTGGGGGCTCCCATGAGTGTTGGGAGTTACTGTGGGGTGGTGATGGGTGTTGGGGGGGTGCCCAGGGATGCTGGTGGCTGCCAGGGGCTTCTATGGCTGTTGGGGGGTCCTGAGGGCCCCTGCAGGGTGCTGGGCGTCCCCTCAGGGTGCTGACCCCCCCTCCTTGTTCCCCCCCAGCTGTGGCAGGAGCTGTGCGAGCTGCTCTCCCAGCACCCGGAGCGGGTGCGCTCGCTGGACGCGGGTGCCATCATCCGGGGGGGACTGACCCGCTTCACCGACCAGCTGGGCCGGCTCTGGGGAGCCCTGGCCGACTGCTACATCCGCAGCGGCCACTTCGAGAAGGTGACATGTCCCCAAGTGCCACCCGTGGGCCACCCGTAGTCACCCACGGTCACCCACCTGCCCTGGGGCTACCACGATTTGGGGTTTCTGTCCCCCAGGGCCACCCCTGCACCCGTCCCCTGTTCCCAAACCTCCCCAGGGCCACCACAGCCCCTGTCCCCACCCCAGGGCCACCACCGCCCCACTTCCCTGTCCTTCCAGACCCATCCAACCCCAGGAGCTCCATCCCTGTCCCCAACCCGCTGTCCCCGCAGGCCCGGGATGTCTACGAGGAGGCGGTGCAGACGGTGATGACGGTGCGGGACTTCACCCAGGTCTTCGACAGCTACGCCCAGTTCGAGGAGAGCGTCATTGCCGCCAAGATGGAGACGGTTGCGGAGCTGGGCAAGGAGGAGGACGGTGAGTTTAGGGGTGCCCTGCCTCAGTTTCCCCCCAAAAAGAATGAGTTTGTGGGTGCCCTGCCTCGGTTTCGCCCAAAAAAGGTTGAGTCTGGGGGTACCCTGCCTCAGTTTCTCCCCAGGGGGGGTGACTTTGGGGGTGCCTGCAGTGCCCTGCCTCAGTTTCCCCACCCGGTGCGTTTCCCCTGGCACCCCCACCCCATCCTAGTGGTGCCCAGCACCCTATGGGGCTCCCTGAGACCCCATCCTCACCCCTGGGTGCACCCAGCACCCCATGGGTGTCCCCTGACACCCTATACCCATCCCTGGTGTGCCCCAACACCCCCTCTCATCCCCTGGTGTCCCCTGACTCCCTGTCCCCACCCTGGGGGATGCCCAGCACCCTGGGGGTGTCCTGGTCACCCCCTCCTGCCCCCTGGTGTCCCCTGCGCCCCGTTCCCACCCCGGGGGGTGCCCAGCACCCTGCATGGGTGCCACTCGCCCCGTGCCCACGTGTCCCCTGACACCCTGTCCCCAACCCGAGGGTCGCCCAGCACCTTGGGGGGGATCCTGGTCATCCCGGGTATCCCCAACACCCCCTCCCCACCCCTTGTGGGTGCCGTTCACCCCGTCCCCGCGCGTCCCCCGGTGACCGTGTCCCCATCGCCGTCCCCAGAGGAGGTGGAGCTGGAGCTGCGGCTGGCCCGCTTCGAGCAGCTGATGGCCCGGCGCCCGCTGCTGCTCAACAGCGTCCTGCTGCGCCAGAACCCCCACAACGTCCACGAGTGGCACAAGCGGGTGCAGCTCTACCAGGGACGTCCCGAGCAGGTGGGGACAGCGCTGGGTGGGGGGCAGCGGGTGGCTGGGGAATGTTGGGTTGAGGGTGGGGGGGACGTGGAGGGGTGTAGGGGGACACCCAGGCACGTGGGGGGGGGCTTAGGGGGACACCTGGGGACACCAGGATGCATACAGGGGACACCTGGGGGTGGGGGGGGGGGCTGTCGAGGGACACATGGGGACAGCAGGGTGTGTGGGGGACACACGTGGGGACACTGGGGTGGCTATCGAGGGAGACGTGGGGACAGTGAGGTGTGTATAGGGGAGACACGGGAGTGGTTGTGGTGGGGGACACATGGGCACACCGGTGTGTGTATAAGGGGACACGTGGGGACACCGGGCTGCATATAGGGGAGACGCACAAGGACATTGGGGTGGGTATAGGGAACACACATGTGGGGACACTGGAGTAGGCGAGGGGGACACGCGGGGACACCGAGTTATGAATAGGGGAGACAGATGGGGACGCTGGGTGACTGCAGGGGGACACCCGCTTGTCACGGGGACATCGGGGTGGCTACAGGGGAACACAGGGACGTTGGGGTGCATGTAAGGGGAGCACAGGTGGGGTAGACACGGGGACATGTGGGGACACGGGTGGGACGCCTGGGACACACACCTGGTGTTGACGGTCCAGGGAGGTACAGGGGACAGCGGGGTGCACATAGGGGTTTGGAGGTGTCCCCAACATGTCCCCAATGTGTCCCCAGATCATCAACACCTACACGGAGGCTGTCCGCACCGTGGACCCCTTCAAGGCGACGGGGCGCCCGCACGGGCTGTGGGTGGCCTTCGCCCGCTTCTATGAGGACAACGGGCAGCTGGATGATGTGAGGGGGGACACCCTGGTGTCCCCTCCCTTGGGGGACACCCCCCCAAACCCCGACTATCCCTCAGTGTCTCCCCAAACCCTGACTGTCCCCAGTGTCCACCCACCCAAACCCTGGCTGTCCCCAGTGTCCCCACAAACCCTGATTGTCCCCAATGTCCCTGCAGACCCTGTCTCCCCGTGTCCCCCAAACCCTGGCTGTCCCCTGGTGTCCCCCACGCCCTGACTGTCCCCTCTGTCCCCCCAAACCCTGACTGTCTACCTCAAACCCTGACTGTTGTGTCCCCAAAACCTGAATGTCCCCTAAACCCTGCCTGTCCCCCGTGTCCCCCCCTAAACCCTGACTGTCCCCCAGTGTCCCCTACGCCCTGACTGTCCCCTCTGTCCCCCCAAACCCTGACTGTCCACCTCAAACCCTGAATGTCCCCCAAACCTCACCTATCCCTCATGTCCCCGCCTGTCCCCCATGTCGTCCCCCCCAAACCCTGATTGTCTCCCTCTGTCCCCAGGCTCGCACCATCCTGACCAAGGCCACCCGCGTCCGCTTCCGGCAGGTGGAGGACCTGGCCGCCGTCTGGTGCGAATTTGGGGAGATGGAGCTGCGCCACGAGAACTACGACGAGGCCCTGCGTATCCTGAGGGTCTGTCGGGACACCTGGGTCCCCCGCACCCCCGGCCCCGCCACAGGGGATGGGTGCTGAGGGTGGGGGGGGGTGCACAGCTGGGTGCCTGGGTCCTTTAATGGGACACTTGGGTCTTGTAAGGGGAATTATGGCTCCGTCTTCCCCGTTGGGAGGGTGAAAAGGGAGATGGGAGCATCTGGGTGCTCCGGGGGTGTTGTGGGGACACTGGTGACACTCCCCGCCGTGTGTGTGTCTCCCAGAAAGCCACGGCGCTGCCTGCCAAGAGGGCCGAGTACTTTGACTCCACGGAGCCCGTCCAGAACCGCCTCTACAAGTCCCTCAAGGTCTGGTCCATGTTGGCCGACCTGGAGGAGAGCCTGGGCACCTTCCAGGTGGGTGATGCCCCCCACCCTGTGCTCCCCCCCGGCACCCACAAACCCCCTATGGGGTCCCTCCCTGCACCCTGCAGCTCTGGGTGCCCTACTTTGCACCCCAATGTCCTCTCCTGGTTTCTGTGGGTGCCCCCTTGCTCTCCCTACCCCTCCCATCACCACCGGGTACCCCCCCCCCCCATCCTGTGCCTGTTTGCCCCCGCCCCCATCTGCTATGGGTGACCCCTCGGCACTCCCCTCACCCCACGGGGTGCGCCCCATCTCCAGTGGCTGCCCCTGTGCCCCCCATATCCTCTCGGGGTGCCCCCTCCCTCCCATCTGGGTGCCCCACACCTTCTTGGGCTCCCTTGGCACCCCCATGTCCCCCTCTGGGTGCCCCCAGCCCCTTTGGATGCCCCCTTGGCACCCCAATGTCCTCTCTGGGTGCCCCCATCCCCTCCCCATACCCCCAGCACCTTTCCCCCCTCCTTGGCACCCCCCTGTCCCCTGGGGTTCCCCCCTTGGCAGCCCTGTGTCCCCTGTGGGTGTCCCCTTGGTCCCCCTACGTCCCCCCTGGGTGCCCCCATCCTCTCTACCTGTGCCCTCAGCACCTTTGGGTCCCTCTTGACACCTCCCTGTGGGTGCCCCAAAACCTTTGGATGCCTCCTTGGCACCTTCGTGTCCCCTCTGGGTGCCCCCATCACCTTTGGGTGCCCCCCTTGACACCTCTATGTCCACTCTGGATGCTCCTATCCCTTTCCCATGCTCCCATCCCCTGCCCACCCACCTCCCCCCCCAACCTTGGCACCCCGCTGTCCCCTGGGGGTGCCGGGTGATGGGTGCTGACCCCCCTGTGCCCCCCCCCCAGTCTACCAAGGCAGTATACGACCGTATCCTGGACCTGCGCATCGCCACCCCCCAGATCGTCATCAACTACGGCCTCTTCCTGGAGGAGCACGGCTACTTCGAGGAGAGCTTCAAGGTGGGCACCCTGCAGCACCCCAACAGCGGGGGGCGATGCTGGGGACACCCTGGGGACATCCCACGGCCAAGGAGGGTAGCGGGGAGTTCCTGGGGAGGGTGTTGGGGACACCACGGGGACCCTTTGGCAAGGGAGGGTGTCAGGGTCACTGTGGGGAGGGTGTTGGGGACACCCTGCAGCTGGGGAGGGTGTTGGGGACACCTCGGGGACGTGGGGGGGGACACACCGCGGGGACCCTGCGGCTGGGGAGGGTGTTGGGGACACCACGGGCACCGCATCCTGGGGCTCCTGATGGCAAAACAGGGGTGGTGGCAGCGGTGACAGGGGGGCGGCGAGGGGGTGACAACGGTGCCACCGTGGGTACCCGCAGGCCTACGAGCGAGGCATTGCGCTCTTCCGCTGGCCCAACGTGGCGGACATCTGGCACACCTACCTCAGCAAGTTCGTCGCCCGTTACGGCGGGCGCAAGCTGGAGCGAGCGCGGGACCTCTTCGAGCAGGCGCTGGATGGATGTCCCCCCAAATACGCCAAGAGTAGGGGCGCAGGGGCGGAGGGGGGGGGGGGCGCGGTGGGGGGGTGGGGGTAGAGATGGGTATGGGGTGGGTGTAGGGCGGGGGGGTGGTGGGTGTTTTGGGCTGGGTGCCCGGCAGGGTGTGAGGGTGGGCGCCTGTGGGTGAGCGCCCAACCGCTCGCTGTGCCCAGCACCCCTGGGTGCATGCTGGGACCCCCAGCACCCCTTGTCCCCTCCCATCAGGGTGCCCAGCACCCCTGGCTGCCCTACTGGGCTCACGCTGGGGGCCCCCAGCACCCCTGGGTGTCTGTTGGGGCACCCAGTGCCTCTGGGTGCATGTTGGGGCTCCCAGCCCCCCTGGCTACCCCCCTGTCTGCGTGTCAGGGCCCCCAGCACCCTTGGGTACCCCCCTTGGCATGCGTTTTGGGTTCCCAGCACCCCTGGGTGTTGCATTTGGGGCACCCAGCACCCCTGGGCACCCCAGCTGGGCACGTGTTGGGACCCCCAGCACCCTGGGGCAGCCCCCTTGGCATGCATTTGGGGTGCCCAGCACCCCTGGGTGTTGCATTTGGGGCACCCAGCACCCCTGGGCACCCCAGCTGGGCACGTATTGGGACCCCCAGCACCCTGGGGCAGCCCCCTTGGCATGCATTTGGGGTGCCCAGCACCCCTGGGTGTTGCATTTGGGGCACCCAGCACCCCTGGGCACCCCAGCTGGGCATGTGTTGGGACCCCCAGCACCCTGGGGACCCCCCCCTCACCGGGTGTTGCACCCAGCCCTCCTTGTTCCCCACCTGGGGCACCCATCAGATTATTCCCCACCTCCCCGCCTCGGGGCGCACCGGCAGCACCCCGAGGTGGGTGCGGGCGCTGACGGGTGCTACCGGGTGCCCGCAGCCATCTACCTGCTGTACGCCAAACTGGAGGAGGAGTTCGGGCTGGCGCGGCACGCCATGGGGGTGTACGAGCGTGCCACCCGTGCCGTCCTGCCCGCCCAGCAGCACGACATGTTCAACATCTACATCAAACGGGCGGCCGAGCTCTACGGCGTCACCCACACCCGTCCCATCTACCAAAAAGCCATCGAGGTGGGTGCCGAGGGGGCACCGAGGAGGGTGCGGGGGGGATCTAGGGGGGTATTACGTGGGGATGGGGGGGACGCAAGGGGACGCTGGGTGGGTAGGGGGACCTGGGGACGCCGTGGGGACAAGGGGACACCGCACGGGACTGGGGGGATGTGGCGTGGGCGCGGGGATCTGGGGGCACTGCGTGGGCCGGGTGACAGTGGGTGCTGTGTGGGCGTGGGGAGGGTGCTGACGTCCCCCGTGGGTGCTGATGTGCACCTATGGGTGTTAACACGGTGCTCGTGCAATCCCATGGGTGCTGTTGCAGTCCCTGCTGGGCCGACGTCCCCCGTGGGTGCTGACATCCCCCACGGGTGCCGACGTCTCCCACAGGTGCTTGACGCAGTCCCCCAGGGGTTGTTGACGTACCCCCCACGGGTCCTGACGTCCCCTGTGGGTCCTGACGTGCACTTGGGGGTGCTGACATCCCCCGGTGGGTGCTGACATCTCCTGTGGGTGCCGGGCAGGTGCTGGGTGACGACGCGGCGCGGGAGCTCTGCCTGCGCTTCGCCGACATGGAGTGCAAGCTGGGGGAGGTGGATCGTGCCCGCGCCATCTACACCTACTGCTCCCAGATCTGCGACCCCCGCGTGAGCACCCGGCGCGGGGTGGGGGGGGCACCCAGGGGTGGGGGGCACCCGTTGGGGCAAAGACTGGGGGTGGTGCCATCCTGGGGGCGAGGGTTCGGGGTGTCACCGGCCCGTGGGTGAGGCTTCGAGATGGCACTGGCCCGGGGGACAGGGGGGGGCCCTGGGATGGGGTGGGGGGCACCCTGTGACATCAGTGCAGCCCCCGGGGCTGTAATGGGGTGCCCTGTCTGGGGTGGGGGGGCCAGGGACGTCCCCAGTGCCACATGGGTGCCCTGTGCCAGGGTTGTCCCCAGTACCACATCAGTGCCCAGCACCAGCACGTCCCCAAATCCACATGATGCACCCAGCACCAGGCACGTCCCCAGTACCACAGGGTGCCCCTCCTGTCACCATGTTCCCCCCCCCCGTCACCCTGCGTGTCCCCCTCCGCAGATCACGGGCACCTTCTGGCAGACCTGGAAGGATTTCGAGATCCGTCACGGCAACGAGGACACGATCCGGGAGATG
This sequence comes from Buteo buteo, assembly GCF_964188355.1. NCBI lineage: Eukaryota > Metazoa > Chordata > Aves > Accipitriformes > Accipitridae > Buteo > Buteo buteo. Next base: position 27,138,283 of record NC_134174.1, on the reverse strand, counting down.
CTGCGCATCAAGCGCAGCGTCCAGGCCACCTACAACACCCAGGTCAACTTCATGGCCTCCCAGATGCTCAAGGTCTACAGCAACGCCACGGGCACCGGTGAGCGGGGGCACCCGTGGGTGCTGGGGGGGGGCGGGGGGAGCACCTACGGGGTGTTTGTGGGGCGGCTGTGGGTACGGGGCTGCGACAGGGAGCGCTTTTTGGGGTGGGAGAGCACCCGCAGGGAGCACTTCTGGGGTAGGGGAGCACCCGTGGGCACCGAGGTGGAGGTGTGGGGCTGCTGTGGGTGATGTGTGTGCCCCCCCCTCAGCAATGTGGTCCCCCCCCATCCCCACAGTGTCCGACCTGGCCCCGGGACAGAGCGGCCTGGACGACATGAAGCTGCTGGAGCAGCGAGCGGAGCAGCTGGCGGCCGAAGCACGGCGGGACACCCCCCGCCCCCCCGAGAAGGTTCTCTTCGTCAGGTGGGTGCTGTCACCCCCCTGGGGTCACCAACAAACCCCCCCCCCCCCCCGTCCGACCTGAACCTGGTCCTTGTGGGTGGGTGGGGGGGGCTGTCACCTCCCCAGGGTTACCCCTGTCCCCCCCCCCATGCCAAGGAGAAGGTCCTTGTGGTTGTGGGGGGGTGGTGGCACCTCCAGGGGGTCACCTCTGCCCCCCCCCCATCCCAGTAGTGAGGTCCCCTTAATTGGGTGTCACCTCCCCAGGGTCACCTCTGTCCATCCCCTCCCCCCCCAAAAAAAAACCTGAGGATGGGCTCCCCTTGGTCCCATGGGTGCTGTCCCCCCCATCACCTCTCACCTTCCTGAGCCCCACCACCGGGCCTGGGCCCCCCCCAATCCCTGTGGGTGCCCCCCCCCACCCGTGGGTGCCCCCCACCCGTGGGTGCGGGTGCTGACGGGTGCGCAGGGCTGAGGGCCCGCGGGAGGCTCTGGCCGCCCTGTCCCAGCAGGGGAATCCCGACGAGATCGACCTGGGGGACGAGGACGAGCCCGAGCCTGACGGTACGGAGCGGGGGGACACGGGGGGGGGACATGGGGACATGGTCTTGGGTGGGGGGGACACACACGTTGGTCCCCAGGGGACTGAGGGGGGACAGATAAGGGGGTCATGGATGGGACAGGACACAAGGGGGGGGCACGTGGCAGCCCCATGGTGGGAGTTGGGGGGGGACGACACAGGGGGGAGTGCCATGGTTGGGGGGGGGGGGGGAGGTGATACCCCCGGGTTTGGGGGTCCCTGACACCCCCCCTCCCCTTGCCCCCCCCCTCCAGAGGTGCAGCTGGAGCAGAAGCGGGTGCCCTCCTCCGTCTTCGGGGGCCTCAAGGACGACTGAAGCCGTGGGACCCCCCCAGATGCCCCCCATCCCTCCCCCCCACTGTCCCCATCCCCTCCCCCACCTTAATAAACCCATTTTTACACACACATGGGTGGCCCTGTCTGTTTGGGGGGGGGGGGCCCCTTTATGGTAGAGACCCCAGCACCCATATCCCCCCCCTCCTTGGGGGGAGGGGGGGCAGCGCTCCCATAAGGGGGTGGTGATGTCACACCCCCCCCCCAATTGTGCACCCATGGGTGCCCCCCCCACCTCAAAGAACCCAGGCTATCTTTAAGTTACTTTATTAAGTGACAATGACACAGGTGGGGGGGACACACAACACCCCCCCCACCCTGAACACCCACCAGCCGTGCGACACCCCCCCCACCCCGACAGACACCCCCTCCCCTATATACAGGGGGGCGCGACCCCCCCAGCCCCATCCCCACCCCGGGGGGGGGTCAATGGGGACAGTCGCAGGGTGGCAGAGCCAGCAGCACCATGGGGACACTGGGCACCCCCCCCAAACAGGTGTGCCCCCCCCATCTGTGCCACCGTGTCCCCAAGCCTTGGGGATGGCACTTGGGGGGGGAACGGGACGATGACAGGGCTGTGTCACTGTCCCCAAACCTCATGGGGGGGGGGGGCACAGCCTAGGCACAAAGTGGGTGGGGATGACACCCCCCCCATTAGCTCCATGTCCCCCCCGCACTGTCCCCATATTTTGGGGGGGGGGGGGGGCGCACACCGGTGGCACCCGGCTAAGGGACAGCTCCACTAAGTTCCAGCTGTGTCACCCTGTCCCCAAATCTCATGGGGGTGGCACCGGGGGGGTGGGGGGGTGTCAACCCTATTTATCACTGTGCCACCCCCAAACTGTGTCACCTTGTCCCCAAATCTATTGGGGGGGGGCATTTATCTCTGTGCCACCCCCAGGTGTGTCACCTTGTCCCCAAACCTTTTGAGAGGCACAGAGGTGACATGGGGGGGGTGATGATGACACACAGCCCCCCCCTTAGCTCCATGTCCCCTCCACCTGTGTCCCCAAACCTTTGGGGGGGGCACCAGCCTTGGGGACACCCCCCCTTTACCTCCATGTGTGTGTGCCCCCATCACCCCGTCCCCAACCCTTTACTGAGGTGCCACCCTTGCCCCAGCCCCGCCTCAGGAATGGGGACCCACATCCCCCCCAGGAAGGTGCTGCCACCCCCCCCCATTTTTTTTTTTCACTTGGGGGGGTGCCAGGGTTTTTGGGGGGGGGGCAGGCTTACAGAGCTGCCAGAGGTGCCTGGGGACGATGAAAGGCATCAGACACCCACATCCCACCACCGCCATTGCCCCCCCCCGGGGTGCTGCCACCCAAAATTGCCACCAATGCCCCCCAATTTTTTTTTTCACTTGGTGGGGGTGCCAGTGCTTGTTTTTGGGGGGGCTGCTGGGCTTACAGAGCTGCCAGAGGTGCCTGGGGACGGTGAAAGGCATCAGACACCCACATCCCACCACCGCCATCACCTCCCCCAGGGTGCTGCCCCCCAAAATTGCCACCAATCCCCCTCCCCCAATATTTTTTTTTTTTTTTTCACTTGGGGGTGCTGGGTTTTTTAGGGGTTCCGGGCTTACGGGGCTGCCAGAGGTGTCCGGGGATGGTGAAGGCGTCGACACTCATGGACATGGTCTTGGCTGGGATTTGGGTGAAGCGTTTGCGGTCCGAGTTGTACTTGTAAATCCCTTCCACCATGGGGAGGGGGACGGTGCGGGGGCCCACCCCCGCCAAGCGGCTCAGCTCGGGGGGGTCCCCCCCCAGCGTGTAAAGAGCCCGGAACTGGCAGCTGCCATCGCGGAAGAGGATGAGGAAATGGTTGGCTTTGCTCTTCTCCACTTCCTGGGGGGGGAAGGAGGAAACAAGGGGTTAGATAAGGAGGGGGCACCCTAAGCCCCAACCATGGGTGAAGCTTGGTCTTGCATCAACCCCCCCCCCCAAAAAAAGTGCCACCCATGTTGATGTCCCCACCGTGTCCCCCAGGACCAGCGTCGCCCAACTCACCTCGAGGGTGTCCCCAGGGCCACGTGTGTCGTGTCCCCCCCAGGGCCATGTCCCCGTGTGTCCCCACGGTGGCTCACCTCGAGGACGTGGTTCTTCTGGGGCTCCTTGACGCACCTGACAACTCCCAGGGGTGTCCCCCCCAGAGGCCATGTCCCCCGTGTGTCCCCCACATGTCCCCATGTCCCCAGCATGTCCCACCTCAAGGACACGGTTCTTCTGGGGCTTCTTGAAGCACCCAACCCGCTCCCAGACGTGTCCCCAGAGCATCCTCAGGGTGTCCCCAGGACCACGTGTCCCCTACGTGTCCCCTACATGTCCCCATGTCAACTCACCTCAAGGTCGTGGTTCTTCTGGGGCTCCTCGAGACACCCAACCGCTCCTGGGGGTGTCCCCAGGGTATCTCCAGGATGTCCCCAGGGCCATGTGTCCCCATGTCCCCAGGGTGGCTCACCTTGAGGACACAGTTCTTCTGGGGCTTGTTGATGCACCCAACCACTCCTGGGGGTGTCCCCAGGGTGTACCCCCAGAGGCTCACCTTGAGGACACAGTTCTTCAGGGGCTTCTTGAAGCACCAACCACTCCCGGAGGTGTCCCCAGAACCACGTGTGTCCCCCCCAGAGCCTGTGTCCCCTACATGTCCCCAAGTCAACTCACCTTGAGCTCGTGGTTCTTCTGGGGTTCCTCGAGACACCCAACCGCTCCTGGGGGTGTCCCCAGGGTGTCCCCAGGGTGGCTCACCTCAAGGACATGGTTCTTCAGGAGCTTCTTGAAGCACCCAACGGCTCCTGGAGGTGTCCCCAGGACCCCGTGTCCCCCCCAGACCCTGTGTCCCCTACATGTCCCCATGTCGACTCACCTTGAGGTCGTGGTTCTTCTGGGGTTCCTCGAGACACCCAACCACTCCTGGGGCTGTCCCCAGGGTATCTCCAGGATGTCCCCAGGGCCATGTGTCCCCATGTCCCCAGGGTGGCTCACCTTGAGGATACGGTTCTTCTGGGGTTCCTTGAGACACCCAACTGCTCCCGGGGGTGTCCCCAGGGTAGCTCACCTCAAGGACATGGTTCTTCAGGGGCTTCTTGAAGCACCCAACCGCTCCCGGAGGTGTCCTCAGGACCCCGTGTGTGTCCCCAGAGCCTGTGTCCCCTACATGTCCCCATGTCAACTCACCTTGAGCTCGTGGTTCTTCTGGGGCTCCTTGAGACACCCAACCGCTCCTGGGGGTGTCCCCAGGGTGTCCCCACGGTAGCTCACCTCAAGGACACGGTTCTTCAGGGGCTTCTTGAAGCACCCAACCGCTCCCGGAGGTGTCCCCAGAACCTGTGTCCCCTACATGTCCCCGTGTCGACTCACCTTGAGGTTGTGGTTCTTCTGGGGTTCCTCGAGACACCCAACCGCTCCCGGGGGTGTCCCCAGGGTATCTCCAGGATGGCCCCAGGGCCACGTATGTCCCCAGGGCCCTGTATGTCCCCAGGGCCCCGTGTCCCCCCAGGGCCGTGTGTCCCCATGGTGTCTCACCTCGAGGACGCGGTTCTTCTGGGGCTCGTTGACGCGGCCGGCCAGGCAGCAGTGGGCCAGCGCGTTGTGGATGATGTGCTTGTTGGACTTGGCGCTCGGCTCCTTGTACAGGCGGGGACCTGTGGGGACACCGGGCGGCGGTGAAACCGGGGAGCGGGGGCTCTGGGGACAGCGGGGGGGACGGACAGGGGCATTGGGGACAGTGGGGGGGGCATGACGGGCACCCCAAGGGGACACAGGTGACACGGGCACTGGTGGGGGGGGGACACGACACTGGTGACAGGGACGCAGGCACCAGGGGAGGGACGTAGGGACTTGTGGGGACGTGGGGGACAGGGACCTGCGCCCCCGGGGGGGGGGACGGGGGGACATGGGGACAGTGGGGGTGGCACTGGGGGACGCGGGGACACCAGGGGGACACTCGCCAATGTACTGGGGGACACAGAGGGGACACGGGGGGGGGAAATGGGGACACGGTGGGGGGCATGGGGACTGGGGGGGCATGGGGGGGACACATGGGGGGGACACTCACCGGTGTATTCGGGGACGGAGGCGGGGGACGAGGCGCTGGACTCATTCTCCCACTCACGCTCCCGTCCGGGGGGGACGCGCCCCGGGGACATCGGTCCCGAGGGGGACGCGGCCCGGCTGGGGACACAGGGTCACGCACCGACCCCCAGCGGGACCCCCACCCAGACCTCATGCTGACCCCCAGACCCTCCTCCCCCATGACCAACCCCCCCCCCCCACTGGACCCCCACCCAGACCCCCCCCCCCACTAACCCCCAGCACCCCACACCAACACCCAGACCCCCACCCGGACCACGCTAACCCCCCAGCCCACCCTGACCCCTCCCCCCAGACCCCCCCCCCGACCCTTCCCAGACCCCCTCAGCACCCCCCGACCCCTCTGACCCCCCCACCCCATACCTGGGTGCTTTCCCCCCGGGGTGGGTGCCCCCAGGGTCAGCGGCCACGGTGGAGAGGGAGAGGGTGCTCTGGGAGTAAACCTTGGAGAGCCGGGCGCCTGCGGGGGGGGGGGACATGGAGTTGGGGACACACACACCCCTGTCAGGGTGGGGGGGTGGCCTGTGTCCCCCCAAAATGTCCCCATGTCCTCCCCCCCATACCAAAGAGCCCCTCGGGGTGGCCTGTCCCCCCCCTAATGTCTCCTCTCCCATACTGAGGAGCCCCTTGGGGTGATCTGTGTCCCCCCCCCCCAGTGTCCCCATGTCCCCCCCCCCCATACTGAAGAGTCCCTTAGGGGTGGCCTGTGTCCCCCCCCATGTCCCGTACCGAGGAGCCCCTTGGGGGGGCTGCGGGCCAGGGCAGAGTCGTCGCAGCAGCGGGGCCGGGGACCGCGGGGGGGTCCCCGGGGGGGTCCGCGGGAACCTCGGGGGGTTCCCCGGGGGGGCCGCAGCACCTTCTCCAACTCCTCCATCAGCTTCAGTTGCTGCCGGCGCTCGTATTCCTGGCGGGTGAAGTCGCCCCGACGGCCCCCCCCCTCCTCCTCGGGAGGGCGGGGGGGCTCTGACAGCACCCTAGGGTGGGGTGGGGGGGCACGCGAGTGAGACACCCCCCCCCACACCCACCCAACCCTGCACCCCTTAGGGGGGGCAGCGGGTGAGACCCCAGCACCCTGGCATTGGGGTGGGGGGGACGGGGGACACTGCCCGAGTGTCCCTGGATAGGGGTGTGCGCATCCCCCCCCCACCCACGGGTGCCCCCCCACCCACCTGGCCTCGGCTTCTTCCCGCTGGCGTCGTTCCCGCTCGGCTTCCAGCCAGTGCCGCCGCTGCCGGGCCTGCTCGCTGCGCCGCTGCTGCCGCTCCAGCAGGCTGGCACGCCGCTGCGCCATCGCCGCCTCCGCCGGACCCTCCGCCTGCGCCGCGACACCCCCGTGGGACCCCCACCCTGACCCCCACCCACCCACCCACCCCCGACCAGAACCCAGCAACGGGGACCCAATGCTCCCGCCGCCACTGGTGCCCACGGGATCGTCACCCACCCACCCGCGGAGACCGTCACCCACTCGTGAGGATTGTCACCCACCCGTGGGGACCGTCACCCACCCTCCCCATCCCTGAGCCTCTCCACCCCCACCATGCCCATGCCACCACGATGACCATCCTGGTGCCACCACGTCCCTCGTCCCCATGCCACCACGTCCCTCATCTCCGTTCCTCCACATCCATCGTCCCTGTGCCACCATGGCCATCATCTCCATTCCTCCACCATGCCACCAGGTCCGTCATCTCCATCTCCACCACCACTGTCCCTGTGCCACCAGGTCCCTCATCTCCCTGCCTCTACGTCCCCATGTCCGTTGTCCCCATGCCACCACGTCCATCATCCTCGCTCCTCCATGTCCATCGTCCCCGTGCCACCACGTCCATCATCTCTATTCCTCCACCTCCATCGTCCCCGGGCCACCATGGCCATCTTCCCTGTGCCACTACATTCATCATCACCGGGCCACCACCTCCATCATCCCTGTTCCTCCATGTCCATCATCCCCATGCCACCGTGGCCATTGTCCCTGTGCCATCACGTCCATTGTCCCTGTGCCAGCGTGTCCATCATCCCCATCCCTGTTCCTCCACCTCCATCGTCCCTCTGTCTATCATCCATTCCCCCACCTCCATGGTCCCCAGGCCACCACGATACCCATCTCTATGCCATGTCCGTCATCCCTCTGCCACTACATCCATCGTCCTTGTGCCTCCACCTCCACTGTCCCCATGCCACCACGGCCATCATCCCTGTTCCTCCACCTCCACTGTCCCCATGCCACCACGTCCATCACCCCTCTGCCACTACGTCCATTGTCCTTGCGCCTCCATCTCCACTGTCCCCATGCCACCAGATCCGTCATCCCCGCTCCTCCATCTCCTTTGTCCCCATGCCACCATGGCCATCATCCCTCTTCCTCCACCTCCACTGTCCCCATGCCACCACGGCCATCATCCCTGTTCCTCCATCTCCACTGTCCCCATGCCACCAAGGCCATCATCCCCGTTCCTCCACCTCCACTGTCCCCATGCCACCACGGCCATCACCCCTCTGCCACTACGTCCATTGTCCTTGCGCCTCCATCTCCACTGTCCCCATGCCACCAGATCCGTCATCCCCGCTCCTCCATCTCCTTTGTCCCCATGCCATCATGGCCATCATCCCTGTTCCTCCATCTCCACTGTCCCCATGCCACCACGGCCATCGTCCTTGTGCCACCACTGTCCCCGTGCCACCCCGGCCATCGTCCCTGTTCCTCCACCTCCGTCGTCCCCGTGTCCCCTCCCTAGCCCGTACCTTGAAGAAGAAGCCGAGGCTGGCTCGGGTCTCGGCGCCGGCCCCCCCCTCGGTGGGCGACCCCTCCAAGGAGTCCCCTTCTCCCTCCTCTTCCTCGGCCCGCAGGCTGCCCAGCGGCACCTCGATGAGGCTGGCCCGGCGCTCGCCCGGCGACGAGACGTCGCTGGTGCCATCGCCCGACACCCGGGTCGTCCCCGCGGGGCGCAGGTTGCCCCTCGCCTCCATCTCGGGGGGGTCGGGCGAATCGGGGGGGGGCGGTCCGGCCAAAGGTCCCTCATCTTCTTCGTCCTCTTCTTCCTCCTCGGAGAAGTGGATGGAGGAACGGGTCTGGACAGGCACCTGGCTGGGGGAGAACTTTCGGAGATGGGGCAACGTGTCCACGTCGTGGGGGGGGGTCAACACCCGCGTCAGGGTGGGCAACCTCAACTCGGCCGGCCGAGCCCGCCGGGGGCTCCGGGGGGGTTTACGGGCCGGCGGGACCCCCGCCTTCCGAGACGGCGAAGGGGAAGCGGGCGCTTTGGGTGGCGGCGGCGGCGGCGGGGGGGCGGCGGCGGCCGCCGTCCCTCGCCCCCCCTTGGGGACAGGGATGACCCAAGCTTGGCCGGCGGGAGGACGTTGGTCCTGCAGGAGCCGTTGCTGTTGTTGACTCAAGCGTTGCATGTCCAACTGGAGGGTGCTCAGCGCCGTGCTCAGCTTGGCCACCGCCGCCTCGTAATGCCCGGGGGGTTCCGGGGGCGCGAAGGTGACTTGTTTCTTGCCGCCGGAACCTTCTTCTTCCTCTTCGTCCTCCTCTTCCTCGCCCCCACGCTTCAGCTGGAGGAAGGCGCTCTTGCCCAAGCGTTGGCGGTGCTTGGCGAAGATGGCTTCGATCCTCTTCTTCTGCGCCTCGATGGCGCGGCGTTTCTCCTCCAAGCGAGCGCCCAGCTGGCTCATTTCGGCGCTCAAACCTTCGCCGGCTTCAGGGTGACCCCCCGGGGGGCCCCCCAAAATCTGGGGGGATCCGCCGGCGACGGTACCCCCGCCTCCCCCCCCGGCGCCGGCAGCTTCTTCCAGCTTCTTCTTCCGTTCGGCAAAACTGGTCATAGTACGGCCCGGGGGGGCCGGGGGGTCAGCGGTGGAAACGGGGGGCTGGCAGAGGTTGGGGGGTCCAGGGGGGTCCCCGATATCTACGGGGGGGTCCGGCGAGTGGAGATAGAAAGCATCGGGGGCTCCTTCGGGGAGAAGCCGTTCGGAACTGTGGATGATCTGGAGAGCTTCCTCGATGGTGGGCAGCTCCGGGCCGGGGGTCTCGGGGAGACCGTTGGGTAGAGAGGTGGGGGCCGGCGGCGGAGGGGAGGAATTGGGGGGCAGGCGGGGGGGCGGGGGGCGGCGGGGGGGGGCCAGGCTGTCGGTGCTGGCCGAACGGGCCAGGGCGGCCCCCACCGGGTTGCCCATCACGATGTCGACGTCGCTGTCGAGGCCGAAGGGGATGCTGAAGGAGACGGCTTGGGAAAGGGGGTGGCTGTGGGGCGGCGGGGGGGGGGTTATGGGGCGGGGGGAGTTGGGGGGCTGAGCGTAGCCCCACATCTTCTCCCCCCCACCACCACCACTGCCTGACCCCACGGTAATGGCTCCCCCTCTCCCCGCGCAGTTTTCTGTATCTGCGCCCCTGGCTCTGCCCCACGGCACCCCAAATCCACCCCACGGCACCTCGACACCCCAAATCCGACCCACGACACCCCAAATCCACCCCACGGCACCCATTCCCCCCCCCTCCAACCCCAGGGACCCCCACATCTGCCCCAGAGCACCCACTCAGCACCCCACAGCACCCAATCCCCCCTCTCCCCACATCTGATCCCCCCACCCCAGCTCAGCCGGGGTGGTGTCACCCCATAGACCCCGTATCTGCCCCCCAGCACCCATGGGACCCCCCCTCACCTTAAGGGCTTCTTGCTCCAGGCCTTGCTGAACCCCCCCTCGACGTGGGGCAGGGAGGGGGAGTGGTGCAGGGTGCCTTGGGGGGGGGCACAGGGTCACCCCCAGAGCCCCCCCACTGCACCCCCGTGCCCCCCCAACACGCCCCACACCCCCAGCACATCCCTAGAGCCCCCCCAGACTCCCCACAAGCCTATGTCCCCCCCAAATGCACCCCCAAGAGCCCCCAAAGACACCCCATAGCCTCCCCCGAGCTCTATAACCCCCCCAGGCACCCCCACAACCCCCCCCAGACTCCCCTCAGTCCCATGCGCCCCCCCCAGCACCCTCAGACCCCCCCAGTTACCCCCTCATGGTCCCAGCCCCCCCCAAAGCCCAACAACCCCCCAGTGCCCCCAAAACCCAACGACCCCCCCCAGCCCCTCCAAAGCCCAATGACCCCCCCAGAGCCCCCCTGCCCCCCAGATTACCCCCCTACAAGGGCACCCACAAGGTTTTGGGGGTCCCCCCCACCCCTGGGGGGGGGGGTCTCACCTGGGGTGCCCCGCAGCGAGGCGGGGGGCTGCCCCCCCGGCAGCAGCGGGTGCCGGAAGTTGAAGCCGGGGGAGCTGCGGGGGGGGACACATGACACGGGGGGGGGGGGGGTCAGGGGGGGTACAGGGGGGGCCCCTTGCCCCCCCAAAAAACCCCCAGTGCCCCCCCCCCGCGTCCCTCACCTGCTTTTGGGGGTTGGGGTATCACCAGCAGCCGGAACCTCTGGGGGGAACACATGGATGTTAGAGGGTGCCCCCACCCCAAAATCCCTCGATCCCCCCGACCCCCCCCCAAACTCAGCCCCCCCCCATGTCCCTCCTCCAGACCTGGGGCCCCCCCAGATCCCCCTCCCCCCCCAACTTGGGGATCCCCCAAGACCCCCCCCAAACTTGAGCATCCCCCCCCCCATACCTAAGGGCCCCCCCAGATCCCGGGGGCGCACGAAGGGGGGGCGCAGCACCTCGAAGCAGAGGAAGAGCTCGGCGAGGAAGGCCCCCACGTTCAGCTGGGGGGGGAAAGTGGGTGTCAAGGGGGGGTGGGCGTGGGTGTGTGTTGTGTGTCCCCCCCCCAGTGTCCCCTGCTGTCCCCACTGGGTGTCACCCCCCCCCCAAATCCTGCATGCCCCTGTCAGCACGCTGGGTCCCCTGTGACCCCCCCAATGTCCCCCCCCCGTGTCACCGTGTCCCCAACCACCCTGTGTCCCCCCCCCCCCAAATCCCTGTGCCCCCATCTCCCCCCCGGCCCCCCCCATATTCCCATGCCCCCCCCAATTCTCCTATGCCCCCCCAGCCCCCTGCGCCCCCCCCATATCCCCCCCACCCCCCCCATTCTGCCCCCATTCTCCCCACTCCCTGTATCCCCACGCCCCCCACAGCCCCCCCAAAACCCTCTCCCCACCCTCCTGCCCCCCCCCCGGTGCCCCCCCCCCCCAAAAAAACGCACCCGCAGGGCGGGGGGCATATAGAGCAGGTCCTCGAGGGCGAGGGGGCAGCGGGTGCCGAGGTGCCGGTGGCTGAATTCCCGCACCAGCCCCAGGTTGTGGAGACTCTCGGCCACCGACATCGGCTCCTTCAGGCACACTTCTGGGGGGGGGGCACACGGGGGGGGGGCACACCATCGTCACCCCCCCCCCCCAGGCACGCACCCCCCCGGGGAGGAAAAAAAAAAAAAAAAAAAAAAAGAGGGACCCCTCGGTCCCCATCCCGATGCCTTGGCACCAACCGCGTGCCCCCCCCAAAAAAGATGCTCTGTGCCCCCCCCCAGCACGATAACCCGCCCCCCAGCATAATAACCCCCCCGTGCCCCCCCCAGACTCACCCTCCAGGCGCAGGGTCTCGGGGCAGTAGTAGTGGATGGTGGCGGCGATGGCCCCCCCGCTCGCCAAATCTTTCAAGCCCAGGACAGGGGGAAAACAGGGGGTCTGCCGGGGGGGCACCTTGTCCTTACGGTACCGGATCTGGGGGGGGGGGGGGGGGGCATTAAAAAAAAAAAGGGGGGGGTGTCAGTGACAGGCACTGCAGAACCCCCCCCCAAGAGAAAGGGGGGGATACCCATTTATATACAGCCCCCCCCAACTCTGCATGCTGGGAGCCCCCCCGGGGGTGTCGTTGTGTCCCCCCCCCCAACAGGCAGTGGGATGCGGGGGGGGGGCATGCAGATGCGGGGGGGGGCACAGACAGACGGACGGATGCTCCTGCAACGCATACACCCCCCCAGTATGATTCAACCCCCCCCAGTATGATCCACACTCCCCCCAGTATGATCCACCCCCCCCCCCAGTCAGGGCAGGGGGGGGCACTTATGGCATAACCGGGGCCCCCCCCGAAATAAATGGGGCACGGGGTGCCCACCCATCCTGTTGCAGAATGCGGGGGGGCCCATGTGTGCCCCCCCGCAAACACCCGGGTGCCCAGTGCAATGGGGGGGGGGTGCAGGGGTGCCCATTTCCCCCAAATTAGAGTGGGGGGGCATATGGGTGCCCCCCCCGTCCCCAGTACAGACTGGGGGGGGCACAGGGGTGCCCCCTCCCCAAATACACCAGCGCCTATGGGTGCCCCTGCACCCCAATGGGGGGAGGCACGTGGGTGCCCCCCCCACAAATCCATTGGTCCCTGTGGGTGCCCACGCACCCCAAAGCAGTTGGGGGGGGCACAGGGGTGCCCCCCCCCCGCAAAAAAAAAAATCAGACTGGGGAGACACACACACACCACATGGGTGCCCCCTTAAGTACATCAGTGCCCATGGGTGCCCCCCCCCAATACAGTCTTGAGGGGGAGGGGGGCACATGGGTGCCCACCCACCCCAAAATCACCCAGAAGGGTGGGGGGGGGCACAACCATGCCCCCCCTTTAATTTTGGGGGGGGGGGCACAGGTGCCCCCCCTAAACCCGGAGCAGGGTGCTATTGAAGGGGGGGGGGGCACCAGGCAGGCAGCGTTGCAGGCAGCAGCAGCGAAATGGGGGGGGGATGTCGATGGGGGGGGGGGCAGATGGGTGCCCCCCACCCATGGTGGGGGGGGGGGGTGTCGGGGGGGGGTGATACGTTACCACCGGAGGTTTATTCCCCGATTCCTTCAAACAAAAGGCGATGGCGTGCTGCGGCACAGCAAGGGAGAGAGAGCCGTAAGGAGGGGGGGGGGCGCGGGGGGGGGGGGACACTGACAAAACACCCCCCCCCCCGCATGCACCGGGGCAGCATGCTGAAAAATTTGGGGGGGGTCCCCAAAATTTGGGAGGGGGGGTTCTTTCATTTGGTGCCCCTCTGTGAATTTTTTGGGGGAGTGTCTAGTGCCCCACTTTGAGGGGGGGCCCCCTTAGTGCCCCCCCCATTTGGGGGGGGGGCATTTAGTGCCACCCCCCCGATTTATTTTGGAGAAATTCATCCGGTGCCCCCCCCATTTATTTAGGGGGGACCATCTGGGGGTGTCCCCCCTCTTTTTTTGGGGGGGGGCATCCATTTTTGAGGTGGGGGTTCAATTGGTGCCCCCCCTCTTTATTATCGGGGGGGTACATTCTGTGCCCCCCCTTTTTTTTCTTTAGGGTTGTCCCTTTGGTGCCCCCCTATTTTTTGGGGGGGGGAAGTGCTGAGCGAGCTGCGGGGTGGGGGGGGCACCCTGCTCCGGGGTTTGCTTGCTGCCCCCCCCCACCCTGGGGTGGGGGGGTTTTGGGTGTGGGGGGGTGGTCCCTCGTGTTACTCCCTGCAGGCACAACACACACACGCCCCCCCCACCCCGGCATTTCGTGCCCCCCCCCATGCAATTTTCGTGCCCCCCCCCCCAAACACAGGAGTTAAGATGGAAAAGGGGGGGTGCGAGCAGAGGATGCTGGGGGGGCCCCCCCTCCTTGACCCCTATTTGGGGGGGGCTTGCCCCCCCCCACGCTGCAGGAACTCCCCAATAGATTTTTTTTTTTTGGGGGGGGGGCAGCACCTCTCAGCATCCTTCCTGCAGCGAGAAGCAAAGTTTGGGGGGGGGGAGCATGCTTAGCAAGCTGGGGGGGGGGGGGCCAGCAGCACCCCACGGATTTGAGGGGGGGTCAAGCAGGGAGGGGAGAGTTTTGGGGTGCTGGGGGGGGGAATTTTCGCGGGGGGGGGTAAAGAAAAGCACCCACTTACAGGAACCAACTTCCAGTACCACCGGGTGGGACACTGAAGCCGAGGAGACACAGAAGAGGCGCATCAGAGCCGGGGGGGGGGGTTCCCCAAAAACCAAAGTGGGGGGGTGTCCCCAAAACCAAGAGGGGGTCCTCAACACCACGGGGGGGTCCCCAACACCACGGGGGGGTCCCCGAGACCGGGGGGTAAAGCAGAAAGATGGGGGGGCGCAAAGCTACTTTGGGTGCAGCAGCGGGCGAGCCTTGGGGTGCCCCCTCTTGATACCCCCGCTAATTAATGGCCCCCCTAATTAATTAATGATACCCCCCCCCCCAATTAATGCCTCCCCCTTATTAATTAATACCAACCTTGTGTCCGCATGCTGGGGGGGCCGCGGGGCCATCCGGGGGGGCCGCGGGTCGGGGGGTCCCCTCCCTCTCCGTGCTCTCCTGCAGCTTGCGGTTCACCTATAGATAAATTGGGGGGGGGGGTGTCAGTAAATTTTGGGGTGCCCCCCCCAAAATATAACACCCCTCCCCCCCGAAAAATGCTTACCGTGTCCAGCCAGCAAAGGATCTTCTGCTCCCAGGAATTGGGGCCAGGGGGGGCACCCGGGGGGGGTCCCAGCCCCCGGGTGGCTTCGGTGACGAAAGCCGCCATCAGGGAGTCGATGAGGGCGAGGTGGGCGCCCTGGGGGGGATTTTTGGGGTGCCGGCGTGGGTTTTTTGAGGGGGGGCACCCTAGGGTGGGGGGGGGAGCCCCAAGGGCAGGCTAAAGCTGGGGGGAGTCCTAAAGTGGGGAGAGTTTGGGGGCACCCTCCCCAAAGTGGGGGGAGATGAGGTGGTCCCCCAAAGTGGGGAGAAACGGGGGACCCCCCCAAAAGTCGGCAGAATGTGGGGACCCCCAAAGTGGGGGAAGATGGGGGGCCCCAAAAGTGGGTTAAGTTTGGGGACCCCCAAAATGGGGGAAGATGGGGGCCCCCAAAAAGTGGGCAGAGTTTGGGGGCCCCCCAAAGTGGGTTGAGTTAGGGGATCCCCAAAATGGGGCAAAATGGGGGGCCCCCCAAAGTGGGCAGAAATGGGGGCCCCCCCAAAAGTGGGCAGAATGTGGGGACCTCCAAAGTGGGGGAAGATGGGGGGCCCCCCCCAAAATGGGTTAAGTTTGGGGACCCCCAAAATGGGGGAAGATGGGGGCCCCCCAAAATGGGTTGAGTTTGGGGCCCCCCAAATGTTGGTAGAGATGGGGGGCCCCAAAGTGGGGGCAGATGGGAGACCCCAAAACCCAGGCCCAGCCAGGGGCACCCCTAAACTGGGGGGTGTCCCCCCCTTCCATGGGTGCAGCCCCGCCCCTCAGTGCCCCCTCCCCCAGTGTGGGCGGGGCAGGGTTAATGGGATCTGCCCAAGCCAATTAATGAGCCAATTAATGAGGCCCCAGCGCTAACAGGCTTAATGGGGGGGGACAGGGACACCCCCCCCAGTGCCTTCCTGCTGCCTGCCCAGTCCTCCCAGTGCCCCCACTGCCTTGCCCAGTACATCCCAGTCCCTGCCCAGGGCTTCCCAGTGCCTCACTCTCCCTTCCCAGTTCCCCCAGTGCCCCCCACTCCATCCCCAGTTCCCCCCATTGCCTCCCACTCCCTCCCCAATTCCCCCCAGTGCCCCCCCCCCCCTCCCCCCCCCTCCCAGTACCTCCCAGTTCCCCTCACCATCTTGATGGGCTTGTGCTGGAGATCGGCCTCGCGGACTGGGGCGTCCTGGTAGGTGGGGGGCAGCCCCCGGCGGGTCAGCAGGGCCAGCAGCGCCCCGTTATCGGCCGGGGGGACGGCGGGGGGGTCGGGGGGTCCCAGGGCATGACGCCAGGCCCGGCAGTAGATGTCGGAGGCCACCAGTAGCCGGGTGACGGGGGGTTTGATGTGCTCCTGCTCGTACTGGTCCGTGTAGAAGGGGTCGCGGAGCTCCTCGGGGACGTTGCCTGGGGAGGGGGGGGTCACAGGGAGAAGGTGGGGGGACACGGGTGAGGGGCGGCGGCACCCAAGACCCGCCACCGACCCATCGTGGACCCATCGGTGCCTTGAAATCAGCCATGGGCTCACGGCTACGTACCCACCACAGACCCCGCATTGCCTTGGACCCATCCACAGACCCACCACAGACCCACGGCCACCATCACAGACCCACCATGGACCCACGGACACAGCCCCCTCGTTGCCTTGGACCCATCCACGGACCCACCACAGACCCACCAAGGGGCCAGAGACATATTGTGGCTTTGACATCACCCACGGACCCACGTCTACGTACCCACCACAGACCCACGGTCACGGCTACAGACCCCTCATTGCCTCTGGAACCCATCTAGGGACCCACCACAGACCCACCATGGGGCCATTGTTGGGGTCACAAGAAAACTGTGGCCTTGATATCACCCATGGACCCATGGCTACGTACCCACCAGAGACCTACGGCCATTGCTACAGACCCCGCGTTGCCTTGAACCCATCCATGGACCCACCACAGACCCATGGACCCACCACAGATCCATGGCCACCGCCGCAGACCCACCATGGAGCCATGGCCACGGCTACAGACCCCTTGTTGCCTTGGACCCATCCGTGGACCCACCATGGGGCCATGGACCCATGGCTACAGCCCCCTTGTTGCCTTGGACCCATCCGTGGACCCACCACAGACCCATGACCACTGCCACAGACCCACCATGGGGCCACAGACAAATTGTGGCCTGGAAATCAGCCACGGACCCATGGCTGCGTACCCACCATGGACCCACGGCTACAGACCCCTTGTTGCCTTGGACACATCTATGGATCCATCACGGGACCGTGGACAAATTATGGGCTTGAAATCCCCCATGGACCCGTGTCTACGTACCCACCACCGATCCTTTGTTGTCTTGGACCCATCTATGGACCCACCACAGACCCATGGCCACCACCGTGGGGCCGTGGACAAATTGTGGCCTTGAAATCACTCATAGACCCATGTCTACATACCCACCACAGACTCATGGCCACGGCTACAGACCCCTCGTTGCCTTGGACCCATCCATGGACCCACTGCAGGCCCACGGCCACCGCCCCAGACCAGCCACGGACCCATAGTTGCCTTGAACCCAATCATGGAGCCACCACAGATCCATCCCCACGACCACAGACCCCTCACGGTCTTGAATCCACCTGTGTGTCCATCACAGACCCATGGCCACTACCACGGACCCACGGCCACCTTGAATCCATCCGTGGACCCATAACCACAGACCCACGGCAACGGCCACAGACCAACTCATTGTCACCTTGAACCCACCAGAGACCCACGGTGACAGATCCGCCGCAGGTCCACGACTAGAACCACGAACCAACCGCAGACCCATAGGCAAAGCCTCGAACCCACCTGTGGGTCCACCACGGACCAGCAGCCGTCGCCACAGACCCCTCATTGCCTTCAAACCCCCCCCAGACCCACCGCTGACCCATGGCGGGGGGTCACAGACCCATCACGGCCCATGACGGGCCCACGGTCACCACCACAGACTTACTGGATCCACGGACCCACGGTCAAGGCCCCACCAGGAACCCAAAATCACGGATCCAGCCACGGACCCACAGCTATGGAGGACCCAACGGCCTCAGTCCCATCATAGACCCACGGCTGCAGCCCCACAGCAACCAGGGACCCCCCCCAGACCCCACCACAACCATGGACCCACGGCCACGGATCCAGTCACAGATCCATGGCCATGACTGGAGACCCCAGTGACTGCAGGCCCACCATGCACCAACAGCTTTAGATCTACCCATGGACTCCTGGCCGTGACCATGAAGAGAGACCCCCAACAACCACGGAGAGACCGTGGACCCACAGCTGCAGCCCCACAGCAACCATGGAACCCCACAGATCCCACCACAGCCATGAACCCACGGTCATGGGGAGAACCACCTGCAATGGCCCCAACCAACCAAAGCCACGGACCAATGGCCAAGGTCCCACCAAGAACCAACGACCATGGATCCAACCGTGGACCCACGGCCATGGAGACCCCCAACGGCCACAGACCCACAGCCAAGACCCCACCAGGAACCGATGACCACGGATCCAACCATGGGCCCATGGCGATAGAGACCCCCAACGGCCACAGACCCACCATGGACCCACAGCCAAAGCCCCAAACTGATGACCACAGATCCAACAATGGACCCATGGCCATGAAGACCCCCAAAGGCCAACGAACCACCACAGACCCACAGCCAAAGCCCCACCACTAACTAATGACCATGGACCCATGGCCATGGAGACCCCCAACAGCCACGGACCCACCACGGACCCACAGCCAAAGCCCCAAACTGATGACCAGAGATCCAACCATGGACCCACAGCTGTGGAGACCTCCAACGGCCATGGAGACCCCCAGTGGCCACAGACCCACCACAGACCCATGGCCAAAGCCCCAAACTGATGACCATAGACCCAACCACGGACCCATGGCCATGGAGACCCCCAACAGCCACAGAGACCCCCAACGGCCCCATAGCCAAAGCCCCAAACTGATGACCACAGATCCAACCATGGACCCACAGCCATGGAGACCCCCAACGGCCTCAGACCCACACCCAAGGCCCCACCAAGAACCAATGACCACAGATCCAATCATGGACCCATGGCTACAGAGACTCCCAATGGCCACAGACCCGCCACGGACCCACAGCCAAGACTGCACCAGGAACCGATGACCATGGATCCAACCATGGACCCACAGCCATGGAGACCCCCAACGGCCTCGGACCCACATCCAAGGCCCCACCAAGAACTGATGACCATGGACCCAAGGAGACCTCCAATGGCCACGGACCCACAGCCAAGACCCCACCAGGAACCGATGATCATGGATCCAACCATGGACCCACGGCCACGGAGACCCTCAACGGCCTCAGACCCACACCCAAGGCCCCACCAAGAACCAATGACCAAGGATCCAACCATGGACCCACGGCCACGGAGACCCCCAACTGCCACAGCCCCGCAGCGGCCACGGGACCACCACGTGGTCCACCGTGAGACCCACCGTGACCACAGACCCCTAGAGACGGGTGGGAGGGGAACTGGGACACCCGGGTGCCTCCCTGGAGGTGCAGCCGGGGTGGGGGGCACATTCCTGGAGGGGCAGGGCCAGCACCCCATGGGCAGGTGGGGCCGTGGGTGGGGGCGGACCCCTGGCACCCAGCCCGGGGGCCCCCGGCGGGTGCCCGCACCCACGCCCGCCCCACCCAGCGTGGGAACGAGCCCCCACCCCCGCCCCGGGCACCCGGCGGGTGCTGGCCCGCTACTGCCACCCAGCACCCACACCCAACCCACGGCACCCATCCTGCACCCATGGCACCCACACCACGGCACCTGTCCTGCACCCACGGCGCCCACACCCAACCCATGGCGCCCATCCTGCACCCACATCCATCCCACGGCACCCAACCTGCACCCACCTGGCACCATGGCACCCACGCCACAGCACTCATCCTGCACCCTCATCCATCCCACGGCACCCATCCCGCACCCATGGCGCCCACACCCAACCCATGGCACCCATCCTGCAGCCATGGCACCTACAGCACCACTGCCCAACCCGCAGCACCCATCCTGCACCCACACCCAACCCATGGCACCTACGGCACCCATCCTGCACCCACCCATGGCACCCACACTGGAGCACCCATCCTGCACCCACACCCAACCCATGGCACCTACGGCACCCACCCAGCACCATGGCACCCACGCCGGAGCACCCACGGCACCCACCCAGCACCCAACTCATGGCACCCATCCCGCACCCATGGCACCGCCACCAAACCCACAGCACCCATCCTGCACCCACGGCACCCACCCAGCACCCACCTAGCACCCGTGGCACCCACACCACAGCACCCCCATCCATCCCACGGCACCCATGGCACCCATCCTGCACCCCACAGCCATGGGGGGGGGGGCTCACACCCCAGCCCCCCCCCTGCACCCAGTGGGTGCTGGGTCCCCATGGGGGTGGGTGTAAATCAGTGTGTCCCCCCCCATCACCCCCTGGTCCCCAGCGTGGGTGCCCCCCCCATCCTCAAAACACAGCACCCAGGTGCCCCCCCACCCCGCCTGGATATTTGGGTCCCTCCTCCCCCCCCCGCCCTGGGATTTGGTCCCTCCCAGGGTCCAAAGGGTGCTGGGGGGGGGACGGTGGACTCTGACCAGCGGGGGGGGGGAGTTGGGAGCTGCTGGGCTCAGAATTGGGGGGGGCAGAGAGCTCCCCAAAACCTTGGGGGGGGGCAATGGGGGTCCCCCACTGTCAGGGGGGTGAAAGATGGGGGGGTTCCCCCAAACCCCCGGGGGGGCCCACATGGGGGACCCCCCCCCCGGGTGGGACACACACACACACACACGACCCCTCCCTCCCTCCCCCCCCAACACCGCAAGAGGCGGCGCCGCAGGGGTTCCCGCCCTGTGACGTCACGCCGCGACGTCACACTCCCCCCCCCCCCAAGACTGCAACAAAAGCACCGAACGGGGGGGGGGGGGGTGACAGGAACCCCCCCCCCAAAGAACCGGGAAAACCCCCCCACACCCCCGACACCGGTCCCCGTTCCCCCCCCTCCGGTCCCGGTCCCCCCCTCCATCCCCCCCAGTACACCACAGCCCCCAGTACCAGCCCCCCCCCTCCCAGTACCCCCCCTCACCTCCCAGTCCCCCCCCTTCCCGGTATCCCCCCCCTTTTCCCGCCCCCCCCCTTTTCCCGGTCCCCCCCCCCATCCCGGTACCGGGGCCTACCCGCGCCTCCGTAGCCGGTGGCGATGGCCCAGGCGAGGCTGGCGGCGCTCCGAGCCCTCGCCCCGTCGTACTGGTCGAGCGGGCGGATCTCGGGGACCAGGAAACCCCGGCGCATGGCCGCGGCAGCGGCGGGGGGAGCCGCCACCATCCCCGGGAATACCGGCGGGGCGGCGGGGGCCCGGTCCGGCCCCGGTTCGGGCTACGTTCGGGGAAAATCGGAGGCGTTCGGGTCGGCTTCGGGGAGGTTCGACGGGGGTTCGGGTAAGCTTCGTGGCGGGAGCGGGGGAGCTTCGGGTGGGTTCGGAAGGGCTTCGGGTGGGTTCGGAAAGGGTTCGGCGACGCTCGGAGAGGGTTCGGGTGGGTTCGGCTGGCGGGCGCGGCCCCGGGGCGGGAGCGTGGCGCCAGCGCCAGGTGCGGGGAGGGGAGGGGAGGGGGGAGGGGGGAGAGGGGGCGGGGCCGGGGCACGTGACTGCAGGTGCGCCCCGCCCCCTCCTGGTCGCCTACCCTCACCGCCCCCCCCCCCACGCGGGAAGGGGCGGGGCTAGGGGACTGGGGGGGGACTGGGGAGACTGGGAGGGACTGGGGGGCACTGGGGATGCTGGGGGAGCAGAGCCCCTGTGGGGATACTGGGGGCACTGGGAGGGACTGGGGGGCACTGGGGATACTGGGAGGGACTGGGGGGGACTGGGAATACTGGGAGGGACTGGGAGGCACTGGGAATACTGGGAGAACTGGGGGAGCAGAGCCCCTGTGGGGATACTGGGAGAACTGGGAGGGACTGGGGGGCACTGGGGATACTGGGGGCACTGGGGATACTGGGGGAGCAGAGCCCTTATGGGGATACTGGGGGCACTGGGAGGGACTGGGGGGGACTGGGAATACTGGGAGGGACTGGGAGGCACTGGGGATACTGGGAGAACTGGGGGAGCAGAGCCCCTGTGGGGATACTGGGAGGGACTGGGGGCTCTAGGGGCACTGGGGATACTGGGGGCACTGGGGGAGCAGAGCCCCTATGGGTTTACTGGGAGGACTGGGGAGGGACTGGGGGCTTTAAGTGGCACTGGAGTTACTGGGGATACTGGACGATATGGACTGGAGGCACACTGGGGATGCTGGGAGACAGTAGCCCCTACAGGGGCACTGGGGATACTGGGAGGGACTGGGAAGACTGGCTGACACTGGGGGCACTGGGGGGATACTGGGGGCATCTCCCCATGTCCCCCCCGTGTCCCCATTTAGTCCCTCCATGTCCCCCGTGTCCCCGTCCCTCTGTCCGCCCCCGCCCTTGTTCCCCATCCGTGTCCCCCCCGTGTCCGTGTCCCCCCCCGTGTCCCCCCCGTGTCCGTGTCCCCGCTCAGCCCCCTCGGGCCCCTCCCCGTGTCCTATTTTCCGCCAGCGGCCATGGCAACGCGGGGACCGACACGGGACACGGGGGGGACACGGCGGGGACCGGGGCGGGGGGGGGCAGGAGGGACACGCAGGGGACATGGGAGCATCGGGGGGGGGGGGACACGGGAGAGATGGGGACACGGGAAGGGGCATGGGGACACTGGGGAGATGGGGGGACACGGGGGGGACACGGATGGGGCCATGGGGACACAGGGGGGACGTGGGGGGACACGGGAGTGACAGGGATGGGGACACGGGGGGGACACGGGAGGGATGGGGACACAAGGGACACGGGAGCATCAGTGGGGACACGAGAGGGATGGGGACATGGAGGGGACATGGGGGGTGACAGGGATGGGGACATGGGGGGGACATGGGAAGGGACATGGGGACACGGGGGGACATGGGAGTGACAAGGATGGGGACATGGGGGGGACATGGGGACACGGGGGGGACATGGGGGGTGACAGGGATGGGGACATGGAGGGGACACGGGGGGACACAGGAGGGATGGGGACACAGAAGGGACACGGGAGCATCAGCGGGGCCATGGAGGGGACATTGGAGTGACAGGGATGGGGACACGGGAAGGGACATGGGGACACGGTGGGGACATGGAAGGGATGCAGGAGTGACGGGGTGGGGACACGGGGGGGACACGGGAGCATCAGTGGGGACACGAGAGGGATGGGGACACGGGAAGGGACACGGGGACACGGGGGGGACATAGGATGGGGACATGGGGGAGACATGGGAACATGAGAGTGATGGGGACGGGGACACAGGGGGGACACGGGAGCGTCTTTGGGGGACACGGGGGGGACCCGAGAGGGACGGGGCTGGGGACACAGGGACACGGACACGAGTGGGAGGCGGGGGCGCAGGGTGGGGACACGGCGGGGACCCCTCCAGTGTCCCCCGTCCCCAGGCCGGTGACACCCCGAGCCCACGCCTGGCACCCAAAGACCCCCCCCGGGGCACCCTCGGGTGGGGGGGGGCGAAGGTGTGACCGCAGGGACCCGCCCTTCCCCTCCCCCCCCCACTCCACCTTCTCCCAGTTCAACCAGTTGAACCGGCTGAACTGGGAGGGGGGGGAGGGGCCTCCTCCCGAGCTCCTGGGTCCCATGAGGGGGGGAGGGGCAGCCCTTGGGTCCCTCCCACCAACATGTGGTGCCCCCCCCTCCCCCCCCCCTTGCCCCCCTCCCCCCTCCCAGTTAATCCCCGGCACCGGCTGGAGCCACTGGGAGCCCCTTAAGAGGCTTAACTGGGCCGGCGGGGGGAGGGGGGGCACCCAAATCACCCCCCCCAGCACCCCCCGACCCCCAGCCCCCCCCACCCCGTGGGACTCCCCCAGCACCCCCCCACACCCCCCCAGCTGGGGGCAGGGCAGCTGTGGGCCTGGGGGGGGGGGGGTGAGTGTGCAAGGAGGGGGGGGGCGTGTGCGAGGAGTTAGTGCGTGTGCGAGGCGGGCGTCTGCGTGTGCGAGTTGCTTGTGCGTGTGCAAGGGGCGGGCGTGCGTGTGCGAGGGGTGCATCTGCGCGTGCGAGGGGCGTTTGTGCGCGTGCAAGGCGTGCACCTGCAGGTGCAAGGTGGCTCTGTGTGCGTGTGCGAGGTGCTCACGCGTGTGCGAGGCGTGCACCTGTGTGTGCCAGGTGCTCACGTGTGGGCACGGTGTGCACCTGCAAGGGGTGTGCGTGCATGTGCGAAGGGTGCGTATGGGTGCAAGGTGCGTGTGCAAGGGGTGTTTGTGCATGTGCGAGGCGTGCATCTGCGTGTGCCAGGTGCTCGTGCGTGTGCGAGGCGAGCACCTGCGTGTGCCAGGCATCTCTGAATGAGTGTGCAAGTGTTCATGTGTGTGCAAGGCGTGCGTCTCTGCGTGCCAGGTACTCATGTGTGTGCAAGGTGTGCACCTGCGTGTGCGAGGCGTGCACCTGCGTGTGCCAGGCGCCTCTGTGTGCGTCTGCAAGTGTTCATGTGTGCAAGGCGTGCATGTGCGAGGCGTGCGGCTGCGTGTGCCATGCGTCTCTGCGTGCATGTGCAACTGTTCATGTGTGTGCAAAGCGTGTACCTGCATGCGCAAGGTGTTTGCGCGTGTGCAACGGGTGCTCACGCGTGTGCGAGGCGTGCACCTGCGTGTGCGAGCCACCTCTGTGTGCGTCTGCAAGTGCCCACGCGTGTGCGAGGCGTGCACCTGCGTGTGCCCAGGGCTCACGCATGTGCCGGCACTCGCACGTGCCCCTCTGTGGGCGACGTCTGCCCCTGCACACGCGTGTCCGCCTCCACCCACCCGTGCACATGCGTGTGCGGCTCCACGTCACCCTGGGGTGTGTCCCCCCCCAGCACCCATGGGTGCAGCAAGCAGAGGCGGGGGGAGGGGTAACTAGCCTTTATTTTGGGGGGGGGGGGGCTGTACAGGGCCTGGCCCCACCCAGTGGGTGGGGGGCACCCGTGGGTGCTGGTGGCCTGGGGGGGGGGCAAAGCGCTGGGGGGGGTCTGTGACATCGGGGACACCGGGTGACATCGTACCTGGGTGACCCCGAGGGGTGGGGGGGGGTGAGGGGGGGGGGTTCAATGGGTGCGGGGGGGGGGCAGTGGGTGCTGGGCTGGAATGTGATGAAGTGCCAAAAGTTAAGGGGGGGGGGGTGTGTCCCAGGGAGGGTCTTGGGTGGGGGGGGGTCCCACAATAGGGGACCCAAGACTGGAGGGGGGGTCCCCGAATTGGGGAGGGGGGGCTGGAGATTCTGGGGGAGGTCCCAGGACTGGGGGGGGGTCCCAGTACAAGGGGGCGTGGTCCCAAGACAGGGGGAGGGGCTACACACTCCGCAGACCCAGTACTCAAAATGGGGGGGCCCCCAGCCCCCCTAAAGGGGGGGGGCAAAAAGGGGGGGATGGGGGCCCCCCTGCTACGCTCAGTACAAAAATGACTTTTTTTTCCCCCAAAATGACGTTTTGAAGAAGGGGGAGGTGTCTATAAAAATGGGGGGGGGCTATAAAAATGGGGGGGCACTGGGGTGTCCCCAGGGTGGGGGTGGCAGTGGAGTGCTTGGACTGGGGGTGTCCCCAAACTGGGGGTGTCCCCCAACTGGTAGTGGCACTGGGGTGCCTGGCCTGGGGGTGTCCCCAGTTTGGGGGTGTCCCAGGGGTGTCCCCATACTGGGGGTGTCCCTGGTGTGTCCCCAGTTTGGGGGTGTCCCTTGGGGTGACCCCATACTGGGGGAATCCCTTGGATGTCCCCAGTTTTGGGGTGTCCTTTGGGGTCTCCCCATACTGGGGGTGTCCCCGGGGTGCCCAGTTTGGGAGTGTCCCCATACTGGGGGAGTCCCTTGAGTGTCCCCGGTTTCAGGGTGTCCCCATACTGGGGCTGTCCCCAGGGTGCCCAGTTTGGGGGTGTCCCTTGGGGTCTCCCCATACTGGGGGTGTCCCCAGTTTGGGGGTGTCCCTTGGGGTCTCCCCATGGAGGGCAGGGTGTCCCTGGGGTGTCCCCAGTTTGGGGGTGTCCCTCGGGGGACCGGCTGGCTGCCGCCTCTCAGGCAAAGACCTGCATTTTGGGGGTCTGCTCGGGCGGCGGGGGGGGCAGCTGAGTTTGGGGGGGCCCCAGCACGGCCGGACTGGGGGTGGCCTCGGACCAGTCAGAGAGGGAACGGGGAGAGGGGCTCGCCCAGTGCTCGGGGGACTCGGGGGAGGGCGTCAAATAGGGGTGCTCGCTGGGGACCCCCAAATACCTCCCCTCTGCCCCCCCACCTCCGAACCCCACCGCCCCCCCCGCCGCCGTGGGGTACTCCTCCCCCGCCTTGAAAAAATGGGGGGCGGCGGAGCGGGGCCCCCCCCCATCTTCGGGGGAGAGGGGTCGGGGGCCACGGGGAAGGGCTTCGGCGGCGGGTGGGGAGCACCCCACGGCGCCGTGGGGCAGCAGCAAGGCGGGGGCGAAACCTGGAGCGGGGGGGTGTAAAATGGGGTGTACCCCCCCCAAGGCCGGGTTACAAGGGGTTCCCGGGGGGACCCGGCTCCGCCACTCGAAGGGGACGGTCACCGTCCCCAAACCCAAGCCTAAACGGGGCGGGGGGCCCCCCGCTAATCGCCCGACACCCATGGGTGCCCCTAAGGTGACGGTAAAGGGGGTCTCCAACCCCGGGGGGGGGAAAAGCCCGGGGGACGTCGGGTTGGGGACGTAAGGGGAGTCCAAGGAGTCGACGGGTGACAACGTCACCGAGCTCTCCAACCCTGGGGGACACTCGCCCCCCAATTTCTTGCCCCGCCCTTTGGCCCCCCCTGTTTTGCCCCCCAACCGTCGGTTCTTCTTGCCGGCGGTGGGGGGCTTGAGCCCGGGTAGGAAAGAAGTTGGGGGACCGAGGAGCGGGGGTAAACCGGGGTTGGGGGGCAGCGACCCCGGGGGGCTGCGCCCCGTGTTGTACTCGTCCAAGAGGCGGACGATGTCGTGGTGCATCCGCTCGTGGCCGATATCCCGCGGGAGCCGGTCCAGGTGATCCGTGATCTCTCGGTTGGCGAAATGATCCAGGAGGATCTTGGCGGCTTCGTAGCTGCCTTCGCGGGCGGCCAGGAAGAGGGGGGTCTCCTCCTGGGCGGGCGGGGAGAGGTTGGTGAGAAGGTTTGAGGGGGCAACGGGGTGTCTCTTGGGGGATAGGGGTGTCTCCTGGGGTCAGTGGGGTGTCATCTTGGGGCAACGGGGGCAATGGGACATCTTCTGGGGTCAATGGGGTGTCATCTTGGGGCAATGGGGCAGCTCTTGGCGTCATTGGGGTATCTCTTGGGGTCAGCGGGGTGTCTTCTGGGGTCAATGGGATGTCATCTTGGGGCAATGGGGGCAATGGGATATCTTCTGGGGTCATTAGGGTGTCATCTTGGGGCAATGGGATGTCATCTTGGGGCAATGGGGGCAATGGGACATCTTCTGGGGTCAATGGGGTGTCATCTTGGGGCAATGGGGACAATGGGGTGTCTCCTGGGGTCAATGGGGTGTCATCCTGGTCAACAGGGGCAATGGGGCAGCTCTTGGGGGGTGTAGGGGCAATGGGACATCTTCTGGGGTCAATGGGGTATTTCCTGGGCTCAGCGGGGTGTCTTCTGGGGTCACTGGGGTGTCATCTTGGGGCAACGGGGGCAATGGGGTGTCTTCTGGGGTCAAGGGGTGTCATTTTGGGGCAACAGGGGCAATGGGGCAGCTCCTGGGGTCAATGGGATTTCATCTTGGGGCAATGGGGTGTCTCCTGAGGGGTCCCAGCTGGGTGCAGGAGTTCCTCACTCGGGGTGTCGGGACTCGCTGTTGGGGGGGGGGTCAGGGTGTCTGTGGGTCCCCGGCCGGGGGTCCCATCCCACCTTGCTGTCCTGCATGTCCTTGTTAGCCCCGTTCTTCAGCAGCGCCAGCGTCGCCTCCATGTTGTTGACGGCGGCGGCCCAGTGCAGGGCGGACTTCCCTGGAGGGGGGCGGGCAACGGGGTGGGGTGAGACCCTGCCCACCCCCAGCACCCCCCACGGACCTACCCCACCGAGCAGGGCCCCCCCAGCACCCACTAACCCCGGGGGGGGGGGGGGGAGTCTCCCCATCCTCAGCCCCTCCAAGGGACCCCCCAGGACCCTTGACCCAACACCCACCATTGAGGGGGGGGTGTTACCCCATTCCTACCCCCAAGACCCCCCTCCAACACCCACCACCTTGGGGGGTTCCTCAACTTCAACCCCCCCCTAAAGGACCCTCCCCAGGACCTCAGATACCCCCCAACCCCCCCAAGGGCTCCCTCCCCACCCCCCCTCCTTTTAGGGGATCCCAACCCGCCCCCCCCCCGGCACCCACCGGTCTCATCGACGGCGTTGACGTCGGCGTGGCAGGCGATCAGCTCCTCCACCATCCCCTCCACCGCCAGCCGGGCCGCCAGGATGAGGGCGGTGGAGCCGTCACCCATGCGGGCGTCCAGGTCCGTGGAGCGGTTACGGATCAGGATCTGGGGTGGGGGGGGGAGGAACAACCAGGTGGGTGGGTGGGTGGGGCAGGGGCTTGCCACCCTGTGGCCATGCTGGGTGCCCCATGGCCATGGAGGATGTCCCATGGCAGTATTCTATGACAAATGGCCATGGAAGATGCTCCATGATGTCCCCTTGTGCTCCCTGGCCATGGAAGATGCTCCATGACATCACCTTGCACTCCATGGGCATGGAAGATGCTCAATGACATCATCTTGGGCTCCATAGCCATGTTGGGTGCTCCATGGCCATGGAAGATGCCCCATGACATGACTTTGTGCCCCATGGCCGTGGAGGTTGCTCCATGACATCACCTTGGGCTCCATGGCCATGTTGGGTGCTCCACAGCCATGGAAGATGTCCCGTGCCCATGGAGGATGTCCCATGGCAGCACCCTAAGACCCATGGCCATGGGAGATGCTCCATGACGTCCCCTTGTGCTCCGTGGCCATGGAAGATGCTCCATGACATCACTTTGTGCCCCATGGCCATGGAGGTTGCCCCATGACATCGCCTTCGGCTCCATGGCCATGTTGGTGCTCCACAGCCGTAGAAGATGTCCCATGCCCATGGAGGATGTCCCATAACCCATGGCCATGGGAGATGCTCCATGGCGTCCCCTTGTGCTCCATGGCCGTGGAGGATGTTCCATGACATCACCTTGGGCTCCATGGCCACGTTGGGTGCTCCACAGCCATGGAAGATGTTGCATAGACACGGAGGATGCCCTATGCCCCATGGCAGCACCCTCTGCCCCACGGCCACGCCAGATGCCCTCACCTGGAAGACACCCTGGGCATCGGCAGTGACCGCGGCATGCAGCGGCGTGCGTCCCGTGTTGTCCTGGGCGTTAGTGTCGGCGCCGGCGTCCAGCAGGCGCTTGGCAGCGTCGGCGCGGGCGTAGCGGGCGGCAAGGTGCAGGGCGGTCTCGCCGGTGCGGTCCGTCTGGGCGCCCAGGCTGGCGCCCTGGCAGATGAGGTCACCGATGATGCCAGCCGAGGCGTCGTCACCCTCCTCGTCCTCGGCCACCTCGGCCTCCAGGCCGCCCCCGCAGAAGGAGGCCAGCATCAGCGGTGTGAAGCCATCTGTGGGCATGGGGGGGGGATAGTGTTAGCAGGTGCCCGGGGGTCTCCTGGCCCATGTCACCCACCGGGGACGGGGCCTTGAGGACCCACACCATCCCCATGGTGTCCTCTGGACCCTACATCAGCTCTACCAGGCCCACGGTACCCCCCAAGTCCATGGTGGTCCCCCATGGGTCACATCCATCCTACCTGCCCCATGGTGCCCCCCCCCATGCTCGTGGTGGTTCGCCATACCCCATGTCCCTCCTACGTGGCCCTACAGTGGCCCCCTATGCCCATGGTGGCCCCACACACTCCACGTCCATCCCAACTGGCCCCGTGGTGGTGCCCATGCCCCACGTCCATCCCAACTAGCCCCATGATGGCCCCCCATGGGCCATGTCCACCCTACCTGACCCCATGGTGGCCCCACATCCATCCCAACTGGCCCCCATGGTGGCCCCTCATGCCCATGGTGGCCCCCCATGGCATGTCCATCTTCCCTGGGCCCATAGTGCCCCCCACCCATGGTCGTCCCCCCCTACCCACAATGCCCTGGGTCCCCTCCGGTGCCTGGGGGCCACCCACCTGGCCCGCGGACGTTGACGTCCATGCAGTCGGAGTCGAACTCGCCCTGGGGCGGCGTCAGGGCCATGGCGGGTGGCATGCGGATGTCGGCGGCGACCAGGTGGTGCTGGGTCCACTGCCGGCAGTCCACGGGGTCCTGGGGCTCCGCGCCCACCTCCTCCACCTGCCCGGGCACCCGGTCACGTGGGTGCTGGGACCCCCACCCATGAGGGTGCTGGACCCCCACCCATGAGGGTGCCTGGCCATGGGGGTGCTGGGACCCCCAACCATGATGGTGCTGGGGAGCCCCTGCCCATGATGGGGCTGGACCCCCACCCATGATGGTGCCTGGCCATGGGGATGCTGGGACCCCCACCCATGATGGTGCTGGACCTCCACCCATGATGGTGCCTGGCCATGGGGATGCTGGGACCCCACCCATGATGGTGCCTGGCCATGGGGATGCTGGGACCCCCACCCATGATGGTGCTGGGGAGCCCCTGCCCACGATGGGGCTGGACCCCCTCCCATGATAGGGCTGGACCTCCACCCATGGGGGTGCTGGGACCCCCACCCATGAGGGTGCCTGGCCATGGGGGTGCTGGGACCCCCAACCATGAGGGTGCTGGACCCCCACCCATGATGGTGCTGGGGAGCCTCTGCCCATGATGGGGCTGGACCCCCACCCATGATGGGGCTGGGACCCCCACCCATGAGGGTGCCTGGCCATGGGGGTGCTGGGACCCCCACCCACAAGCGTACCAGTGCACAGGGGTGCCAGGACCCCCCCAGTACCCACACTAGTGCTTGGGTATGGGGGTACTGGGACCCCATATCCCCACGGGTGCCTGGGATGGGGGGTGCAGCCCCCCCCAGTCCCGTCCCCGCCCCGGGTACCTTCAGCCTTTTGGCCTCAGGGCAGTCGCTGTCCAGCCACTCCTCCGAGGGTTCGCCCATGAGGGTCTCCCCCTTCCCCATGGTCCTGGGGGGGGGACACAGGCATGAGTTGGGTGCCCCCCACCCTATTTATTTGGGGTGGGGGTGATACGGCACCCCCAAAGCCCAGGGATTGATGGGATCCCCCCCCGGAATGAGCTGGGACCGGCCCAGGGGGCTGGGGGAGCTCCTGGTGGGGGAGTGAGACCCAGTAACACCCCCCCCAGTTGAACTGGGACACCCACAGTCCCAGTATGCGCAGCCCCAGTGACCCTCCCCTACAGTTGCACCAGGACCCCACACCAGTCCCAGCACCCCCTGTTTCACCAGCCCCAGTGCCCCCCCAGTTGTACTGGGACCCCACCCCAGACCCAGCAACCCCCAGTGTCCCCCTAGTCGCACAAGACAACACCCCCCAGTGCCCCCCCCTTGCACTGGGTGCACTGGGACCCCCACAGTCCACATCCCCCCAGTCCCATTCCCCCCCTCCTAATTTCACCAACCACCCCCCAGTCCCCCCAACATCCCCACCCCCCCAGTTTCACTGCGACCCCACCCCCAGTGCCCCCCCAGTTCCACCAGCGTCCCCCCACCCCATCACCCCTCCAATTCCACCAGCCCCGCAGCCGCGCTGTCCCCTCCAGTTGCACCAGGACCCCCAATCCCAGTGCCACCCCCCCCGCTCCCAGTTTGTACTGGGCCCCCCCCCAGCCCCTCACTTCATGCCCAGGGCGTCCTGCCCCACGGGTTCCCGGCGGTCCCTGTTGCTGTCCTTGGCCAGGCTGAAGCCCTCGGGGAACCAGAGGGTGCTCTGCTCCCGCCTACGCCGGGCCACCAGTACTCCCAGTACCGCGATGGCCAGCAGGATGATGCCCCCCACCACCACCAGCGGCAGCAGCCGCACCGGGTCCGGTGCCTCGGGTAGCTTGTCACCTGGTGGGGCGGGGGGGGACACAACGTCAGGGTGATGCCACCATGGGGCATCCGTATCGGGGACATCATTGTGGTGATGCCACCATGGAGGCATCAAGGAGGTTGAGGACATTGTCACGGTGATGCCACCATGGAGGCTGAGGACATCATCGTGGTGATGCCACCATGGAGGCACCAAGGAGGTTGAGGACATCATCATGGTGATGCCATCATGGGGCACCAAGGAGGTTGAGAGCATCATCATGGTGATGCCACCATGGAGGCACCAAGGAGGTTGAGGACATCATCATGGTGATGCCATCATGGGGCACCAAGGAGGTTGAGAGCATCATCATGGTGATGCCACCATGGAGGCACCAAGGAGGTTGAGGACATCATCATGGTGATGCCATCATGGGGCACCAAGGAGGTTGAGAGCATCATCATGGTGATGCCACCATGGAGGCACCAAGGAGGTTGAGGACATTGTCATGGTGATGCCACCATGGAGGCACCAAGGATGTTGAGGACATCGTCATGCTGATGCCATCATGGGGGCATCAAGCGTGTTGAGGACACTGTCATGTTCATGCCACCATGGGGCAGCCACATGTTGGGGACGCTGTCAGGGTGATGCCACCATAGGGACACCCACAAGCTGGGGACACCATCAGGGTGCTACCACCTTGGGGGCACCCTGCATTCTGGAGACACCCCACGTAGATGGACACCATCACCACCAGGACACCCCATTCATCACCCCATCACCACACCAGGACACCCCACCTCTCGCAGACACCAGAACGGCAAGGGGGCCACCCACCCCACCGCGGGGACCTCGTCCCCAAGGGCCACCGGGAGGTCCCTCACCGCGCACGGCCTTGATGGGGTAGGGGAACTGGAGACGCTCCAGGGCGGAGAGGGCGGCCAGGTAGTCGGCGGCGCTGCGGGTGTCGGGGAAGCACTTGTCGGACGCCTGGGCGCACAGGCGGTTGTCGATCTCCAGCGTCACCACCGAGCTGCCAGGGGACACCGAGTGGGGGGTCAGAGGGACACGGGGCACCCACGGCTCTGTGGCACTCGTGGTCCCATGACCCGAGATATCTACCGCCCGTGGCGTCACGGCATCCAGCACCAATGGCCCCATGGCTCCTATGTCCCCGTGACCCATGGCACCTGTGTCCCAGTGACCCAAGACACCCAGCACCCATGGCACCCATGTCTCCATGACCCATGGTTCATGGAACCCAGCAACCACGGACCCCCTGACCCATGGCACCCGTGTCCCAATGACCCAAGACACCCAGCACACCCATCTCCATGCCATGACCCCCATGTCCCCCAGCCCCACCATCTCCATCCAATGCCCCCCATGTCCCCTCCCAGCCAGCACCACCATCTCCAGCCAATATTTCCCCGTGTCCTCCAACATCACCAGCCCTATCCCATGACCCCCACCCTATCCCACCCAGCACCTGCAGCCCCTGTTCCCACCAGCCCCATCCCCACCCCATGTTCCCCAGCACCACCAGCCCCATCCCATGTCCTCCAGGTCTCCCACCCCATGCCAGCTGCACCACCATCTCCATGCCACATCCCCCAACTCTGTGTCCCCCAGACCCACCACCAGCCCTATCCCATGTCCTCCAGCCCCACGTCCACCAGTACCATCACCACCATCCCATGTTCACCAACACCACCATCCCCATGTGCCCACCACCACCATCCCTATACCATGTTCCCCATATCTCCCACCCCATGTCTTCCAGCCCCACGTCCACCAGTACCACCACCGTCCCATGTCCACCACCACCATCCCATGTCTACCAACACCACCATCCCCATGTGTCCACCACCACCATCCCTATACCATGTTCCCCATATCTCCCACCCCCTGTCCTCCAGCCCCATGTCCACCACCACCACCACCACCCCATGTCCTCCAGCCCCGTGTCCACCAGCCCCACCACCTCCACCCCACGTCCTCCAGCCCCACGTCCACCCCCCTCCATGTCCACCAGCCCCACCACCCCCATCCCACGTCCCCCCCTCACCCGATGACCTCGGGGGCCACCTCCCTCCTCCGCAGCCGTTGGGGTCGATAGTAGGGTTGGATCATGTAGTTGCCGTCGGGATCAAGGCGGAAGCGCAGGGAAGTGCGCAGGATGGCGCTGAGCCGCTGGAGGAAGGCGGCGCTGCTCCGACGCAGCTCCTCGGGGGGCAGGAGGACGGTGACAACCAGCACCCCCCGGGCCAGCGCCTCGGGGACCTCCTGGGCGCAATCCAACCCGTCCCAACCGCACTCTTCGCTGTTGCAACCTTGGTCGCAGCGCCCATCGGCGAAGTGGTCGGAGCAGTACTGCTCGTAGACGGGGCTGCGGGGCGGGGGGGCACCGGTGGGTGTGGGGGGACGTGGGGGGGATACGGGGATGTGGGGGGGATACAGGGACTTGGGGGCCGTGGGGGCCGTGGGTGGGCTATGGGGACATGGGTGGGATGTGGGGACTTGGGGAACATAGAGGACATAGGCGGGCTATGGGGACATAGGGGACATGGGTGGGCTATGGGGACGTGGGTGGGATACAGGGACATGGGTGGGATGTGGGGACATGGGGGCCATGGAGGACATAGGTGGGATATGGGGACATAGGGGACATGGGTGGGATATGGGGACATGGGTGGGATATGGGGACTTGGGGGCCATGGAGGACATAGGTGGGATATGGGGACATAGGGGACATGGGTGGGATATGGGGACATGGGTGGGATATGGGGACATCATAGGGGACATGGGTGGGATAGGGGGACATGGGTGGGATGCGGGGGACATGGGTGGGATATGGGGATGTGGGGGGGATACAGGGACATGGGTGGGATGTGGGGCCATGGGGGCCATGGAGGACATAGGTGGACTATGGGGACATAGGGGGACGTGGGTGGGATGTGGGGGCCTTGGGTGGGATATGGGGACCTGGGTGGGTTATGGGGCCATGGGGGCCACGGGTGGGATGTGGAGGACATGGGTGGGCTATGGGGACATGGGTGGGGTACAGGGCCATGGGGGCCATGGAGGACATAGGTGGGCTATAGGGACATGGGGGACGTGGGTGGGATGTGGGTGGGATATGGGGGACATGGGGACTTGGGTGGGATACGGAGATAGGGGTGGGATGTGGGGACATGGAGGACATGGGTGGGATACGGGGACATGGGTGGGATGTGGGGGGCACGGGTGGGATACAGGGACTTGGGGGACATGGGTGGGATATGGGGGACACAGGAGACATGGGTGGGATGTGGGGACTTGGGGGGACATCAGGGACATATGGGAGCGCAGGGGGACATTGGGGAGAAATGCGGGGACATGGGGGGGCCACGGGAGATGTGGGGGGACATCAGGCACGGGGTGGGTGACACACATGGGGGGGTACGCAGTGCCATAGTGGGGTGACAGGGTGACACATGGTGATGGGGGGGGTGACCCGTGGGGCAGGGGGTGACCCGTGGGGACACTCACTTGCAGGCCCTGTGGGGGGGCCGGCAGTCGAAGTTGTCGTAGAGGCAGTGGGGACTGTCACACCCCTGGTCACAACGGCTGTTGTTAAAAAGGGGGGGACACTCGGGGACCCCGCAGTGTCCCCAAGGGTCCCCCACCAAGAGGGAACAGTCCCCGCCGTCCCACTGACACCCAGGGGTGTTACATTCCCGGTGACAAACCCCGTCCCCCGCTTTCCCCCCGCACCCCCCCTCGCATTCCATTTCGGGGGGATTCGGGGGACCCCCTTGGCATCGGGGACCCCCGAAACCCGGAGGGCACAAACAGCGGGCGAAGGGGGGACGGGACGAGGGGACGCAGGTGCCGCCGTGGAGACAAGCGTTGGGGGGACAGGTGACGTTGGTGACATCGGGGGGGTGGCACCGGGGACCCCCGAAGCCGGGGGGGCAGAGGCAGCGGGGGCCGGCGGGGGATGGCAGGCAGCTGCCGCCGTTGGCGCAGGCAAAGTCCAGGCAGGAGGGCGGCCGGCTCTCGCAGTGGGTGCCACTGAAACCCTGGGGGGGAAGCGGGGGACGAAATGGGTGGGGGGGCACCCAGAGGCCGGGGGGGGGGGGTGGCTGGCAGGCAATGGGCACCCAGCCCACTGCCCAGCCGGTGCTAGCCCAGAGCACCCCCCCAGGACCCAGCCCCGTGGAACTGGGTGCACCCAGTCCCCTGCCCACCCTGTAGCACCCACCCCCCCTGCCCACCCTACATCACCCCAGGGCACCCAGCACCCCCTGCCCACCCTACATCACCCCATAGCACCCAGCACCAAGCCTCTTGCCCACCCTATATCACCCCATAGCACCCACCTCCCCCTGCCCACCCTATATCACCCCACAGCACCCAGCCCCAAGCCTCTTGCCCACCCTATATCACCCCAGCACCCAGCACCCCCTACCTACCCTATATCACCCCATAGCACCCCCTGCCCACCCTATATCACCCCATAGCACCCCCTGCCCACCTTATATCACCCCATAGCACCCCCTACCTACCCTATATCACCCCATAGCACCCCCTGCCCACCTTATATCACCCCATAGCACCCCCTGCCCACCCTATATCACCCCACAGCACCCACCTCCCCCTGCCCACCCTATATCTTCCCCATAGCCCCCTGCCCACCCCAGCACCCAGCCGTACATCAACCCTACGCCCCCCCCTCCCCGTTCAGCCGGCCGGGGTGGGTGCCCCTCACTCACGGGTGGGCAGCGGCAGGTGTAGCCGCGGGGGGTGCCGGGGTCGGGCTGGCAGCGCCCGCCGTGGCGGCACGGCAAAGACTGGCAGGGGTTCACCAGGCTCTGGCACCGGTGCCCTTGGGTGGGGGGGGGGGGGGGGTGTCGGTGGGTGGGGGGACAGAGACACCCCCACCCCCACCACACACCCCCCAGGGTGGGCACATGGCATTGCCACCCTGCCCGGGCGCAGCATGGGTGGGCCCAGCCCCCCCCAAACCCTCTACCCACCCTGGCACCCCCCCCAGCACCCATTCCCCCCCCTCAGGAGCACCCACCGGTGAAGCCGGGCTGGCAGAGGCAGCGGTAGGTGTTGGCACCCTGCACGCACGCCAGGGTGCCGGGGGGGTGGCAGGGCCGGCTGTGGCACTCGTTGACGTCCCCCTCACAGCGGGCACCCGTGTAGCCGGGGGGGCAGGCGCAGCCGTAACCCCCCACCCCGTCCAGGCAGGTCCCGTTGTGGAGGCATTTGGGTGGCTGGGTGCCAGGCAGGGGGGCACAGTCGTCCTCGTTGATCTCGCAGAGGACGCCTGCAGGGACGGGGACATCGTGGGGGGGGGGGACGGACGACATGACACACACACCTGGACTGATGCCATCGTGGGGTGGGGGGCACTGATGGGTGCCACCATGGGGGGGGGACATGGGGACTGTGATGGGTGCCACCATGGGGACACGGGTGCCTTCCCACCACCCACCCAGACATGGGGGGGGTCCTTTCCCACCAGCACCCAAGGACATGAGGGAGGGGGGGTCCCTTCCCACCAGCACCCAAGGACATGGGGACATATGGGGGGGTCCCTTCCCACCAGCACCCAGATATGGGGATATGGGGGGATCCCTTCCCACCAGCACCCAAGGACATGAGGGGGGGGTCCCTTCCCACTAGCACCCAAGGACATGGGGGGGGGGTCCCTTCCCACCAGCACCCAGATAAGGGGGGGGTCCCTTCCCACCAGCACCCAAGGACATGGGGACATGGGGGGGGGGTCCCTTCCCACCAGCACCCAGATATGGGGGGGATCCCTTCCCACCAGCACCCAGATATGGGGACATGGGGGGGGTCCCTTCCCACCAGCACCCAAGGATGCAGGGACAGGGAACCCCTTTTCCCACCGCCCACCCAAACACGGGGCCAGGGTCACCCTGGGGTCCCCGAGCACCCACCCAGGGTGCCGGGGGGGCAGGAGCACAGGTAACGTCCCACGAGGTCGATGCAGGTGCCCCCGTTCTGGCAGGGCTGCGACTGGCACTCGTCCACCTCCAGCTGGCAATCCTGACCCACGTAACCCGGCGGGCACTGCGGGGACAGCACCCGTGAGTGCCCCGTCACCTCCGGACCAGCACCCTAACCTCAGAGGTATGGTTATGGGGGCGGGGGGGGCGTACTGGGCACCCAAGGGCACCCCGTAAGGGGCACATGGGTGGCAAATGCTGTTGTTGGGTAAGGAGAGCACCCGTGGGTTCTCTGGGGTGGGGGCACCCTCGGTGGCTTGAGGGGGGAGACAGGCACCCTGGGGTGTCCCCAGCATGGGGAGATGCTCAGGCACCCCAAAAGGCTCAGCTGAGCCCCAAAAGCAGGGTGTCGGGTAGGGAGAGCACCCACGGGTGCCCCGGGATGGAGGCACCCATCGCCCAAGGGACCCAAACACCAGGGTGATGCCACCCGCAGCGGCTCGAGGGGCGAGACGGGTGGGCGTCCCTCACCTCGCACTCGTAGCCCCCCCCGTAGCTGCGGCAGGCAGCGCCGTGCAGGCAGGGGTTGGGCAGGCAGCGGTCCCGCGGCGTCTGGCAGTAGGTGCCGGCGTAACCGTCCTGGCACAGGCAGCGGTGCCCGGCGCTGCCCGCGTCCACGCAGCGACCCCGGCCGTGGCACAGCTGGGTGAGGGGGATGCCTGCGGGGGGGGGGAGACACAGAACGGGGATGGGGTTGGGGGAAACTGAGGCAGGAGGGAGGGCACCCATTGAGGTCACCCAGGGTGGGGAGGGGAATCAGGAGTCTGGGGTTATTAACTGTCCCAGGCCTCCCAGTATGGCCAAACTGGGAGGGAACCCAGGCGTCTGGGCTCCCAGTACCCCAAACTGGGAGGGAACCTGGTTGTCCTGGCTCCCAGTCCTCCCACTACCCCAAACTGGGAGGGAACCCCAGTATCTGGGCTCCTTCTAATCCTCCCAATACCCCAAACTGGGAGGGAACCCAGGCATCCATCCAGACTCCCAGTCCTCCCAGTACCCCAAACTGGGAAGGAACCCCAGCATCCAGGCTCCTTCTAACCCTCCCAGTCCTCCAAACCGGTAGGGAATGCGGTTTTCCAGGCTCCCAGTCCCGCAAACTGGGAGAGGAACCCCATTTTCCCATAGCTCCCAGTCCTCCCAGTCCCCCGTCCCCCAAACCTGACCTCTGCGGGCGGCCGCCACGGCGCAGGTGACATTGGGGACGTCGCAGGCGCTGCCGGTCCAGGGGGGGGGACAGAGGCAGGTGACGGTGGCACCCATCTGCCGGCACTGCCCCCCGTGCTGGCAGGGTGCCCCCCGGCACAGGTCCAGGGGGGTCTGCCGGGAGACCGGGGGGGGGTCAGGGTTGGGGGGAGCACCTTGGGGGGGGGGGGGAATAGAGGGGTTTTTGGGGGGAGGGGGGCGAGAATGGGGTGCAGAAGGGGATGGGTGCTGGGGAACACTGGCACCCAGTTCATGGAGGGGGGGAATGGGGTGCCCAAGTTGGGGGGGAGCTGGGGCACCCGGTTTTGGGGGAGAGGAGGCAAGGGTGGGTGCTGGGGCACCTGCCTTTTTGAGGAGGGTGGGCTCAGGGGGAGTGGGTGGGTGCTGGGGCACCCATTTTTTGGGGAGGGGGGACATGGGTGGGTGCTGTGGCACCCATTTTTGGGGGAGGATGAGCTTAGGTGGCATGGGTGGGTGCTGGGGAACCCGGTTTTTGGCGAGGGGGGTGACCATGGTCATGGGGTGCCCATGCGCCCAACTCCCATCGAATCGTGGAAGGTGGGTGCAAGGTACCCGGTAGACCCCACCCCAGCACCCATGGGTGCCCCCCCACTCACCTGGCACCCGTTTTTTGGGGAGGGTGGGCTCAGCAGGCGTGGGTGGGTGCTGGGACACCCATTTTTTGGGGAGGGGGGACATGGGTGGGTGCTGGGGCACCCGTTTTTTGGGGAGGGCGAGCTCAGCAGGCGTGGGTGGGTGCTGGGACACCCATTTTTTGGGGGAGGGTGGGGACCATGGTCTTGGGGTGCCCGAACCGGTGGGTGCCCACGCGCCCAACTCCCACGGAACCGTGGAAGGTGGGCGCAGGGTACCCGGTAGACCCCACCACCACCACCCCAGCACCCACGGGTGTCCCCCCCGCCACTCACCTGGCACTGGGTGCCAGTGTATCCCGGGGGGCAGAGGCAGCGGTAGGTGTCCCCGGTGGCGACGCAGGTGCCCCCCCGCAGGCAGGGCTGCCCCCGGCACCCGTCGGCTGGGTGCTGGCAGTGGGTGCCCGTGAAGCCGGGCCGGCAGCGGCACGTGTAGGAGGCGACGCCGTCCACGCAGGTCCCACCGTTGAAGCAGGAGCTGTTGGGTGGGGATGGGCTCAGCACCCATGGGTGCCCCCCCCGCTACCCTCGGGTGCTGGTGGGTTGGGCTGGAGAAGGGAGTTGTGGGGCGTCCGGGGGCACCCATGGGTGCTGGTAGGTTTGGGCGCACTTGGGGACGTCGTAGGGGCACGGGACATTCGGGGACACCCATGGGCGCTGGTGCGGTGGGGGACATTGCAATGGCTGGAGGAGATTTGGAGACACCAAGGGACACCCACGGGTGGGGTACCTGTGGGTGCACTCGCAGGGTCCAGCTTGGGGACACCCAAGGGTGCCAACACCCCCAGGTGCATATGGGGAGACCCAGGACCACCTGGGGCCACCCATGGGCGCTGATACCTTCAAGTGCAGATGGGGACATCGCACGGGCATGGGGCGACCCAGGGCCACCCGGAGCCACCTGGGGCCACCCAGGACCACCCATGGGTGCTGATAGCTCCAGATGTAGCCGGGGACATTGCATGGGCATGGGGTGACCTGGGGCCACCCAAAGGGTGCTGAGACCTTCAGGTGCAGACACTGCACGGGCACAGAGTGACCCAGGACCACCCATGGGTGCTGCTACCTCCAGATGTAGCTGGGGACATTGCATGGGCATGGGGAGTCTTGGGGGATCACCCAAGGGTGCTGCTACCTTCAGGTGCAGATGGGGACATCACAGGGGCATGGGGTGACCTGGGGCCACCTGGAGCCACCCATGGGTGCTGATAGCTCCAGATGTAGCCGGGGACATTGCATGGGCATGGGGAGTCTTGGGGGTCGCCCATGGGTGCTGATAGCTCCAGACGTAGCTGGGGACATTGGATGGGGAGTCTTGGGGGTCGCCCATGGGTGCTGATAGCTCCAGACGTAGCTGGGGACATCGCATGGGCACGGAGAGTCGCGAGGCCACCTCGGGCCACCCAAGGGTGCCGAGACCTCCAGCTCCAGACGGGGACATCACACGGACAGGGGGTGACCCGGGCCCACCCGGGGGCACCCATGGGTACCTGTCGGTGCAGTCGGGGATGTTGTGCTGGCAGCGGGGGCCGGTCCAGCCGGGGGGGCAGGTGCAGGTGAAGCTGTTGACGAAGTCACTGCAGGTGCCACCGTTGCGGCAGGGACGGCTCCCGCACTCGTCCTCCTCGGTGTCACAGCGGGGACCCCCGAACCCGGGGGGACAGGAGCAGGAGAAGGTCCCCACCCCGTCCCGGCAGGTGCCCCCGTTCAGGCAGGGCTCTGGGTGAGGGGGACACACACACAGAGGGGGGGTGACCCGTGGCACCCTGAATTGGCACCTCCCCGATGTCCCCAAGCCCCCCAGTGTCCTGTTGTTCCCCACCAGGTCCCCGGTGTCCCTGTCCCTCCGGTGTGTCCAGGCCCCCCCAGTGTCCCGTCCCCCCCCCCAGTGTCACCAGGTCCCCGGTGTTCCTGTCCCCCTCCGTGTCCCAGTGTCCCCAGACACCCCACTGGTGTCCCCAACCACCCTGGTGTTGTCCCAGAGCCCCCCCCACTGTCCCTGTGTCCCCAGTCCCCCCCCCAGCATCCCTGTACTCCATGTCCCAGTGTCCCCAGAGTCCCCCCAGTGTACCCCAGCATCCCTGTCCCCCCACTCCCCCCAGTGTCCCCCCACAGTGTCCCAAGTCCCCCCAGTATCCCCAGTCTCCACAATGTCCCCCCTGTGTCTCCCAGCACCCCTGTCCCCCCCCAAGTCCCAGTGTCCCCCCAGTGTCCCCAGACCCCCCAGCATCCCTGTCCCCTCCATGTCCCAGTGTCCCCACTCCCCCCACTGTCACCCCCCCAGTGTTCCCACTCCCCCCAGCATCCCCCCCCAGCATCCCCACTCCCCCCAATGTCTCCCCCCCGCCGGTGTCCCCCCGTCCCCTCACCAGGGTGACAGTCGTCGAGGTCGTGCTGGCAGGTGGCCCCCCCGTAGCCGTGGGGGCAGAGGCACCCAAAGGTGCCGGGGCGGTTGGCGCAGACCCCCCCGTGCAGGCAGGGGCTCTGCCCGCACTCGTCCACGTCCTCCTGGCAGCGCTCGCCTTGGGGGGGGGGGGCACACAGAAGGACAAGGCTGGGGGTCAGGGTGCCCGGGGGGGGGGGCGGTCAGGGTGTTTGAGAAGGGGTCAGGGGGTTGGGGTGCAATTTTGGAGAGGGGGAGAGTCAGGGTGCTAAGGGAGGGGGGGGTCAGGGTGCCCAGGGAGGGGGTTGGGGAGCTTTGGGGGGGTTATCAGGGTGACGGGGGGGGGGTAGGGTGCCCAAGGAGGGGGTCAGGGTGCCCAGGGGTTTGGGGTACTAATAAGGTCAGGGTGCCCAAGGAGGGGGTCAGGGTGCCCAGGGGCTTGGGGTGCCAATAGGGTCAGGGTGCCCGGGGGGGTCAGGGTGCTGTGGTGGGGGGGGGGGGTCAGGGTGCCAGGGGAACCCAGGGGTGCCAGGAGGTGACCCAAGGGGATACGGGGGGGGGGTGTCAGAGGGTGCCCGTGGGGTGCCGCAGGGGCACCCCAGGGCGCGGGTACCTTGCCAGCCGGGGGGGCAGCGGCAGGTGAAGCCCCCGTAGTCAGGGGTGGGGACACAGATGCCACCGTTGTCACAGGGGTCGGGGGCACAGGGAGCCAACGTCACCTCGCACGCTCGCCCTGCGCCCCGGGGACACCGTCAGGCACCGCCACCCGCGGGGCGACGGGCATGGTGGCACCCATTGGGGCACCCGGCGTGGTGGCACCCATCAGGGCATGGCCACCATCGGGTGCTTGGCATGGTGGCATCCGTGAGTACACGGCCACCAAAGGGACACCCGGCGTGGTGGCACCCATTGGGGCACCCAGCATGGTGGCACCCATCAGGGCATGGCCATCACTGGGTGCCTGGCATGGTGGCATCCATGAGGACACGGCCACCAAAGGGACACCCAGCATGGTGGCACCCATCAGGGCATGGCCACCATTGGGTGCTTGGCATGGTGGCACCTATGAGGACA
The DNA here is from genome assembly GCF_964188355.1 of Buteo buteo. NCBI lineage: Eukaryota > Metazoa > Chordata > Aves > Accipitriformes > Accipitridae > Buteo > Buteo buteo. The sequence goes on along the minus strand of NC_134174.1, from coordinate 27,095,076 downwards.
CGGCCACCAAAGGGACACCCAGCGTGGTGGCACGCATCAGGACATGGGACAAAGCCCCCAGGTATGCAGCCTCCACCCATGGTGCCAGTCAGCACCCACGGGTGCCCACCTGTGAAGGGCAGGGCGCAGAGGCAGCGGTAGGTGCCAGCGCCGTCCAGGCAGGTCCCCCCGTGGTGGCACGGCCCCGAGGCGCACTCGTCCACCTCCGTCTGGCACTGGGCGCCTGCCGGGGGGACACACACGATGACACGCACGTGTCACCCCAGGGGACATGGGGACAGTGGCGTGGCATGGGGACAGCAGGGGACATGGGGACAGCTGGGGACGTGGGCATGGTGGGGACGTGGGGATGGCGGGGGCATGGGGATGATGGGGACACCAAGTGATGTGGGGACACCAAGGGACATGGGCATGGTGGGGACGTGGGGATGGCGGGGACACCAAGGGACATGGGGGCAGCAGGGGACATGGTGGGAACGTGGTGACACCAGGGACAGGGGACAGTAGGTGCCATGGGGATGGCAGGGGACATGGGGACAGCGGAGGACACGAGCCCAGTGGAGGGGCGGGTAGGGGACCCCCAGGGTGGACAAAGGGTCCCCAAATGTCCCCAGGGTGGGCAGAAGGTCCCCAGGGTGGGCAGGGGGTCCTCAGGGGGTCCCCAAATGTCCCCAGGGTGGGCAGAAGGTCCCCAGGATGGGCAGGGGGTCCCCAGGGGATCCCCAAATGTGCCCAGTGTGGGCAGGGATCAATGCCAGGCAGTGTCCCCAGGGTGACCGGAGGGGGTCCCGGGGTGGTGGGGGTGTCCCCAGGGTGACCGGGGGGGGTCCTGGGGTGGGCCGTACCCTGGTATCCTGGGCGGCAGGCGCAGCGGTACCCCCCACCCACGGGGGTGCAGGTGCCCCCATGGCGGCAGGGCCGGGTGGCACAGGGGTCCTCCCTGCGGGCGCACGTGGGGCCCCCCCAGCCCGCCTGGCACTCGCAGGTGAACCTGTAGAGGGGGGGGCACGCATGGGTGCTGGGCACCCAAGGGTGCCCCCGGCCAAACCTCCCCCCCCCCAGGCACCCATAGACAACCTTGGCCACCCACCCAGGCATCCACGGGCACCCTTGGGCGCCCCACCAGGCACCCGTGGACAACCTCGGGCACCCCACGGACACCCTCCGGCCCCCTCCCAGCACCCCGTGGGTGCTCACCCATCCCCGTGGTCACGGCAGGTGCCGTGGGCGCAGGGGCTGCTACGGCAGGGCAGGGTGCCGGGGCGGCACTGGGCGTCACGGGTGCCCGGCGGGCAGAGGCAGGTGAAGCCGTTGGCGCCGTCGACGCAGGTGCCGCCGTCGTGGCAGGGGTTGGAGGCGCACTCGTTGATCTCCACGTTGCAGCGGGGACCTGGGGTGGGACACGGATGGGGGGGGGTGTGTCGGGTGGGGGCACCCTGGTGGGCACCCAACTGGAGCTCCCAATGTAGATGGTCAACAGGGGCACCCAAGAGGGGCATCCAGCATGGGTGATCAATGGGGCACCCAACGTGAGCACCCAGCATGGGCAATCAACAGGGGAACCCAATAAAAGCACCCAACACGAGCACCCAGCACGGGCAATCAACAGGGGCACCCAACATGGGCACCCAGGAGGGGTAATTAATCAATAGGACACCCAACTGAAGCTCCCAACATAGGCGGTCAACAGGGGCACCCAACACGGGTAATTAATCAATGGGACATCCAACTGGAGCTCCCATCATGGGTAATCAACAGGGGAACCCAATAAAAGCACCCAACACGAGCACCCAGCATGGGCAATCAACAGGGGCACCCAACACGGGCACCCAGGAGGGGTAATTAATCAATGGGACACCCAACATGGGCACCCATCAGGGGTAATTAACAGGGGCACCCATCACGGGTAACCAACAGGAGCACCCAGCATGGCTAACTAATCACTGGGACACCCAACTGGGGCTCCCAACATAGGCAGTCAACAGAGGCACCCATCATGGGCAATCAACAGGGGCACCCAACATGATCACCCATCATGGGTAATCAGCATGGGAATCCAACATGGGCACCCCTACACTGTCCCCCAGCAGGGGCACCCAAAATAGGCACCCATTGGGTGCACCCAGCGGGCACCGAGGCCCCCCCAGCACCCATGGGAGCACCCCGTAGGCACCAAGGGCCCCCATCACCCGTGGGCACCCACCTGTGAAGCCGGGCTGGCAGACGCAGTCGTAGCGGTCGATGCCGTCCTGGCACACGCCGTGGACGCAGGGGTCGCTGGCGCAGTCGTCGGGGTTCACCTCACAGTTGACGCCTGGCACCCAAGGATGGCTGGACCTCAGCACCCACCCCATGACCCAGTGGGGCACCCGGGGGTGAAGGGCTGAGTCCCACCGGGCTGATGACCAGGTGGGGCACCCCGCAGACCCGTTCCTGGCCTGTGCTTAGATGGGACGTGGTGGCACCCAGTGACCACCCATGGTGTCACCCACCATGATGGGACCCAATGCCATGTCCAGCTTCCACCCGATGCCCAGGTGGGACCTAACACCATCTCCCTCGACCACCCCATGACCAGAGAAGACCCAACAGCACCCACCCAGCACCCACCCAGTCCCCTGATGGGACCCAACACCATCTCCATCAACCATCCCAAGACCAGAGAAGACTCGACGCTATGTCCATCAACCACCCCATGACCAGATGAGACCCAACAAAACACCCAGCACCCATCCCATGCCCAGAGAAGACCCAACACCATGTCCATCAATCATCCCAAGACCCATCCCAAGACCAAGTAAGACACAATGCCATCTCCATCAACCATCCCGTGCCCAGAGAAGACCCAACATCATCTCCACCAACCGCCCGATGACATGATGGGACCCAACACCACACCCAGCACCCATCCCTGCCCAGAGAAGACCCAACACCATGTCCACCAATCATCCCAAGACCAGAGAAGACCCAATGCCATCTCCATCAACCATCCCATGGCCAGAGAAGACCCAACGCCATCTCCACCAACCACCCCATGCCCAGAGAAGACCCAACACCATGTCCATCAACCATCCCATGACAAGATGGGACCCAACACCATCTCCACCAACCACTCCATGCCCAGAGAAGACCCAACACCATCTCCACCAACCACCCCATGCCCAGAGAAGACCCAAGGCTATGCCTAGCACCCACCCCCTGCCCAGATAAGACCCCCACCCCACGCCACGGACCCTACCGGCGGTGCCGGGTGGGCAGTTGCACTGGTAGGCGTCGATGCGGTCGATGCATTTGCCGCCGTTGCGGCAGGGGCTGCTGTGGCACTCGTCCAGCTGGAGCTCGCAGCGGTAACCGGTGAAGCCGGGGGCGCAGGCGCAGGAGAAGCTGGCGATGCCGTCCAGGCACGTGCCGTGGTGGCAAGGGTCCGGCGAGCAGTCATCCACGTTGCGTTCGCAGAGAGGACCTTCGAAGCCTGAGGGGGATGGGGTGCGTGGGAGGTGGGGGGCGCCCATGGGTGAAGAGTGGGCGATGCCGGGGTTTCATGGACATCCATGGGCGCCGGGTGGGTGATGTCGGGGTTCCGTGGGCACCCACGGGTGAAGGGTAGCCAGTGCCAGGGGATCAAGCACACCCGTGGGTGTAAGATGGGCAATGCCAGGAGGTCAGGGACACCCATGGATGCAGGATGGGCAACGCTGGCGATCTGGAGACACCCACGGGCGCAGGGTGGGCAATGCCAGGAGGTCAGGGACACCCATGGGTGCAGGGTGGGCAACACCAGGTTGTTGGGGACACCCATAGGTGCAGGGTGGGCAATGCTGAAGTTCCACGGACACCCATGGGTGCAGGATAGCCAACACCATGAGGCTGGGGACACCCACGGGTACCAGGTGGTCAATGCGGGGGTCCTATGCCCACCCATGGGTGCAGGGTGGTCAATGCGGGGTTCCATGGCCGCCCACGGGTGCCAGGTTGTCACTGCTGGGTTGCATGCCCACCCATGGGTGCCGGGGGTCCCGGGGTGGGTTGGGGGGCTCACCCTCGGCGCAGCGGCACTCGTAGCCATTGGGGCGATCGAGGCACTTGGCACCGTTGCGGCACGGCGTGCTGGCGCACTCGTCCATGTCCGTCTGGCAGGTGGGGCCCGAGAAACCTGGGTGGGGGGCACCCATGAGTGGGACGGGGGCCAGATGAGGTGACCCCCGCCCCTTCATGGGTCCCCCCCCCAACTCCCTTCAAGGCACCCCCAGAGCTCTTGCACCCACAAAGGGCCACCTCAACCTGGAGCATCCCCCCCCCCCCAAAGCCCAGGAGCCCACAGGTGGGTGCAGGAGCGGGTGCCCACCGGTGGGTGGGTGCTCACCGGGGGGGCAGGAGCAGGAGAAGCCGTTGACCAGGTCATGGCAGCGGCCGCCGTTGGCGCAGGGGCTGCTCTGGCACTCGTCCACCTCCAGCTCGCAGAGGGGCCCGCTGAACCCTGCACCCACCGGCACCGTCACCCTGAGCCCCGCTGCCACCCTCGCCCCCACCCCAACACCGCTTTGTCCCACCCTGTGCCCATGCAGGGCACCCTCTGGCTGCGCCGGCGTAGGTGAACTCTGCCAGGACCCACCAGGACCCACACCCATGCCAGGACCCGTGCCACGTCCCCTACTGACACCATGACCCGTATCAGGTCCCACACCCTCACCAGGACCCATCCCAGGTCCCACACCAGGTCCCATAACCATACCAGCACCCATATCCATACCAGGTCCCATCCCAGGACCCATACCAGGTCCCCCACCCATTCCAGGACCCATACCAAGACCCACACCCATTCCAGGACCCACAACGGGTCCCATACCAGGACCCACACCCATACCAAGACCCACATCCATACCAGGACCCACACCAGGTCCCCTACTAGGACCCATACCAAGACCCACACCCATTCCAGAACCCTTACCAGGACCCACACTCATACCAGGTCCCATACCAGGACCCATAACCATAGCAGGACCCACACCAGGTCCCATACCAGGACCCATACCGGGTCCCCCACCCATTCCAGGACCCATACCAAGACCCACACCCATACCAGGTCCCATACCAAGACCCATAACCATACCAGGTCCTCTACCAGGTCAGATAGCCTCACCAGGGCGCCCACCACATCCCACACCAGCACCCACATCTATCCCAGGACGCACACCAAGACCCACACCCATTCCAGAACCCATGCCAGGACCCATAACCGTAGCAGGACCCACCCCAGCTCCCATACCAAGACCCTCCCCACCCATCCCAGGTCCTACACCAGCACCTATCCCCACACCAGAACCCACCTTAGGTCCCACCCCCACCCCAGGTCCCACACCAAGACCCTCCCCACCCATCCCAGACCCCACACCAGCACCCATCCCCACCCCAGGCTCCCACCTCAGGTTCTACCTCCACCCCAGCCCCCACCCCCACGTCCCCCCCCCCCCATGGGTGGTGGTCCCCACCGGCCATGCAGATGCAGGTGAAGCGCCCGATACGGTCCAGGCAGGTGGCCTGGTTGCGGCAGGGACCCGACAGACACTCGTTGACGTCGCTCTCGCAGCGCGGCCCCGCGTAACCTCGCCCGCAGCGGCACTCGAAGGAGCCCTGCGTGTTCACGCAGCGCCCAAAGTGCTCGCAGGGGTTGGCACCTGCGGGGGGCGGGGACAGGGTCAGCACCCACGGGTGGCCCTCCCCATCACCCATGGGTGCTCTCCTTCTTGGGTCCATCACCATGGCTATCACTCATGGGGGGGTGCAGACCTGCCTGTGCTCTCTGTCCATGGATGAGCCCACCGCCATGAATGGATGCCCACCATGACCACCCATGGGTGCCCCCACCACCCATGGGTGCTCTCCTTCTTGGGTCCATCACCATGGCTATCACTCATGGGGGGGTGCAGACCTGCCTGTGCTCTCTGTCCACGCGTGCCCACCATTTGCAGCGGAAACACCATGAATGGATGACCCACTACCACCCATGGGTGCCCCCCACCCACGGGTGCCCCCAACACCCATGGGTGCTCCGTTTCTCGGCTCTCCTGCCATGGTGATGGCTCATGGAGGTGCAGTCCCACCAATGCTCTCTGCCCACGGATGAACCCCACCACCAGGAATGGATGCCCACCACCACCACCCCTCACGGGTGCCCCCCACCCACCGATGGAGCACTCGTCGACGTCCTGGTCACAGGCACCGCCGGTGAAGCCGGGGGGGCAGGTGCAGATGGCGCGGCCGTTGACGGGGTTGGTGTCGCAGATGGCATCCTTGTGGCACGGGTTGCTGACGCAGGCGTCATCCAGGTGGCACAGCAGGCCTGGCACCCACCGGGGTGTCAGGGCACCCATGGGGGAGGTACCCACCCCCCGCTTCCAGTGGGTGCCCACCCCACGCCAAGGGAGCTCATGGGTGCTTGACCCGTGCCTGAAGTGTCCATCCCATGCAAGGGTACCCAAGGGTGGTGCCCACCCCATGTCAGGGTGCCCAAGGGGTGATGCCCACAACAGGACGGTGCCACCCAACCCATGCCAAGGCTACCCGAGGGTCCCCACCACATGCCAGGGGTGCTCACCCCATCCTGGCATCACCCAACCTCTGCCAAAGCCCCCCCCAGCATGCCCATCCTCTGCCAGGTTGCCCACCCAATGCCAGGGTGCCCAAGGGCTGATGACCGCCCCACGTCGTTGCCACCCAACTTCTGCCAAAAGCCACCCCAACGGGTGCCCACCCCACGCCAGGCTGCCCAAGGGGCGATGCTGGCGCTACCCAACATGTGCCAAAGCCACCTCGAGGTGCCCACCCTCACGCCAGGGTGCTCTCAGAGGTCCCCACCCCCTGCCAGGGCACCCTTGGAGGTTCCCACCCCACGCCGGGGCACACTTACGGGTGCCCACCCCACGCCAGGGTGCTCTCGGAGGTCCTCGCCCCACCCTAGGGTGCTCTTGGAGGTCCCCAACCCACGCCAAGGTGCACTCAGATGTCCCCAACCCCCGCCAAGGTGCACACGGCGGGGTCCCTACCCATACCAGAAGCGCCCTTGGTGGTGCCCACCCCACCCCAGGGTTCCCTTGAGGTGGCCCACCCCACGGGTGCCCCCACCCATGCCCTTCCCTCACCCGTCTTGCCCATGGGACAGGCGCAGTAGAAGGAGGCGACGCGATCGTGGCAGGTGGCCCCGTTGAAGCAGACGGCGGTGGCGCAGTCGTCGATGTTCTCGCTGCAGCTCTCGCCCGTCCAACCGTTGACGCAGACGCAGGTGTGGCCGCCTTGGGTGTTGAAGCAGGTGCCCCCGTTGTGGCAGGCGTTGGGTTGCAGTTGGCACTCATCCACATCCTCGGTGCAGAACTGGCCTGGGGGGGGACGTGGAGTGGGGGGGGGGGGTCAAGGAGGTCTCGGTGAGCAACCGGAGGATCCTTCTTGGAGGCCACCTGAGAACATCTCGGGGAGCACCTCGGTCACCACCCCGCTGGCCACCTCTGGGACCTCCGTGGTGACAACCTCGGGGAACATCTCAGGGACCACCTTGGGGACTGTCGCTGGGACCACCATGGTCACCGTCTCAGTGGCCACCTTGGGGACCTCCTTGGGGACCACCTTGGGGACCATCTCAGGGACCACCTTGGTCCACACCTTGCTGACCACCTTGGGGACCTCCCTGGGGACCACTTCTGGGATCATCTCAGGGACTACCTTGGTCCCTAGCTCAGTGACAACCTTGGGGACCACTTTGGGAGGCAACCTCAGAGACAGCCCTGTTGACCACCCTGGTGCCCACCTCAATGACCACCCTGGTCTCCACCTTGGTGCCCACCCTGATCCAAATCCCAGTGCCCACCTCGGTGCCCACCCTGATGACCAACTTGGTCTCCACCTCAATGACAACTTTGGTGACCGGTGACCACCTCGTTGACTACCCTGGTGCCCACCTTGTTGACCACCTTGGTCCCCACCTCATTATCCACCTCAATGACCATCCTGGTCCCCACCTTGATGCCCATTTCAACGCCCACCTCGGTGCCCACCTCAATGACCACCTCAGTGCCCACCTGGGTGCCCACCCTGGTCCTGATCTCATTAGCCACCTCGATGACCATCCTGGTCCCCACCTCAATGACCACCTCAACAACTAAGCGCCCACCTGGGTGCCCACCCTGGTGCCCACCCGGGTGCCCACCTCAACCCCTAGCTTTATGACCACCCTGGTGCCCACTCTTTTGACCACTTGGTCCCCACCTCCATGACCACCCTGGTGACCACCTCGATGCCCACCTTGGTCCATGTCACCCCCCCACACACACCCCTGGGTGCCCCCCCCCCCTTACCCGTCCACTCGGGTGGGCACTGGCAGTTGTAGGTGTTGACGCCGTCCACGCAGGTGCCCCCGTGGAGACACTTGTGCCCAGGGCAGTCGTCCACGTTGGTCTCACAGGTGGCACCCTCGAAGCCTTGGGGACATCAGGGGGGTCAGGGGCCCCCACCCACACCAGGGACCCCCCCCACCCAATCCACCGGTACCCTGGACCCCCTAAACCCATCACCAGGGAGCCTGGGGATGTCAAGGATGATGGGTGCCAAGGACCCCCACCCACTGCCAGGGACACCCCCACCCAATGCCAAGGACCCCCTCAAGGGACCCCCCCCACTTCCAAGGACCCTCAGGGACCCCCACCCACCACCAGGGACCCCCAACCTATCCCAGGGACCCCCCACCCAGTGCCAAGGACCCCCCACCCACTTCCATGGGCCACCCCAGGGACCCCCACCCAATGCCAACACCCCCCCCCCCCCACTTCCAAGGACCCTCAGGGACACCCACCCACCACCAGGGACCCCCTCCCAGTGCCAGGGACACCCGCCCCCCCCCAGCAGCACCCATGGGTGCCAGCACCCACCAGGCAGGCAGGCGCAGTCGAAGGTCCCCTCCCCCAGCTGGCGGCAGGTCCCCCCGTTCAGGCAGGGGGAGGGGGTGCAGGGGGGGGAGGGGAGGGTCTCCAGGGGGGTGCAGTCGGGACCTGGGGGGGCGAGGGGGGGAGTTGGGTGCTGTTGAATGAGGGCTGGGAGGTTTGGGCACCCATGGGTGCCTGCCAGCACCCTGGCCACCCCATGGGACCCCCCCACCACCACCACCCTTGGGGTCCCCCCACTCTTGCCTATCCCATAGCCCCCCCCCATGGGACCCCCACCCCACCCCACAGGACCCCTCCCCCCCATGGGAGACCCCTCCCCACCCATGGGACCACCCCTCACCCATGTCCCCCTGCCCACCCCATAGCCCCCACACACCCATGGGACCCCCTCTCCCCATGATCTGCCCTCCCCCATTGTCCCCCCCCACCCATGGGACCCCCCCCACTCACGGCGGGTGCCTGGGGGGCAGAGGCAGCGTGGGCGCAGGGTGCCCTGGCGCAGGGTGCTCTGGCAGACCCCCCCGGGAGGGCAGGGTGACGGGGTGCAGGGGTCCCGCAGCTGGCACCGCTCCCCCAGCACCCCCGGCTGGCACCTGCCGGACAGCACCCATGGGAGACCCCCGGAACCCAGGGGGACCCCCCCCAGCACCCATGGGAGACCCCCGGCACCCAGGGGGACCCCCCCAGCACCCATGGGAGACCCCCATGGGGCACTTGGGACCCCCACTGCACCTGTGGGACCCCGCAGCACCCATGGGACCTCTGTGCCACCCATGGGACCCCCATGGGGCCCTCATGTTACCCACGGGACCCCCCTGTGCTGCCCCCAAAATCCTCACGACACCCATGGGACCCTGAGCTGTCCCTGGGATCCCCATGACACCCATGAGACCCTTGTGCTCCCCATGGGACCCTCATGTCACCCCTGAGACCCCATGTCACCCATGGGACCCCCACACTGCCCCTGGGACCCTCACGACACCCACAGGACCCCTGTGCTACCCATGGGACCCCCGTATCACCCATGGGACCGCCACACTGCCCCCGGGACCCCCACGACACCCATAGGACCCTCAGGTCACCCATGGGACCCCTGTGCCACCCATGGGACCCCCACGCTGCCCCCAGGACCCCCACAACACCCATGGGACCCTCCACATCATCCCTGAGACCCCAGGTCACCCATGGGACCCCTGTGCCACCCATGGGACCCCCACACTGCCCCCAGGACCCCCATGGGACCCTCATATCACCCATAGGACCCCCATAACACCCCCATGCTGCCTCTGGGACCCCCACAACACCCATGGGACCCTCCACATCACCCACAGGACCCCCATGTCACCCATAGGACCCCTGTGCCACCCATGGGACCCCCATGACACTCCCATGCTGCCTCCAGGACCCCCACAATGCCCATGGGACCCCTGTATCACCCATAGGACCCTCATATCACCCATGGGACCCCCTCCCACAACCGGTTGCCCCCCCCAAGCGTGGGTTTCTCCCATGGGTGCCCCCCCTGCACACCCAGTACTCCCCATGGGGTGTCGTGTCCCCCCCCCAGAGAGGGACAGAGGGCGAAGGGCAGGGTGCCAGGGCTGCACCCTCCCCCCCCCCCAAGGAGCACCCAGGCGTCCGGGCAGGGTGGGGGGGGCACCCTGGGAACGTGGCCCCAGGCAGACTCCCACGGCCCCCCCCCCTTGCCTGTCCTGCCTGGGCAGGCAGCACCCTGCCTGCACCCGCGGGCAGCGTGGCGGCAGGGGTGGGGTAGGGTGGGGTGGTGGTGGGGGGGCACCCTGGGGTGCCCCCACCCATCTAGGGGTGCTGGGGGGGTGGTTATGGGGTGTCCTGGGGGGGTTTATGGGGTGCCCTGGGGTGTGGGGGTGGGTGCTATGGGGCAGGGTTGGTGCTATGGGGTGCCCTGGGTGGGGTGTTATTGGGTGCTGGGGGGGGTTATCGGTGTCCTGGGGGGGGTTATGGGGCACAGAGGGTGGTTATAGGGTGCTGGGGGGGGTTATGGGCACAGGGGGCGGTTATAGGGTGCTTGGAGGTGGGGTGGGTGCCCTGGGGGTGTTATGGGGTGGTGGTGGGGGTGCTGTGGGGCACAAGGGGGGGTTATAGGGTGCTGGGGGGGGTATGGGTGCCCTGGGGGGTGCTGCGGGGCACAGGGCGGGGGTTATAGGCTGCTGGGGGCATTATGGGGTGCCCTGGGGGGGTGCCAGGGGATGCAGGGGGGGGTATGGGTGCCCTGGGGGGGGTTATGGGGCACAGGAGGTGGTTATAGGGTGCGGGGGGGGGGTTGTGGGTGCTCTGAGGGGGGGTGTGGCTATGGGGCACTCGCATCTATGGGGCACTGGGAGGGGGTTATGGGGTGCTCAGGGGGGCTATGGGGTGCTGGGGGGGGCTATGTTGCACCAGGGTGGGGGCACCCATGAAGGGGCACCCATGGGGGGGGGGGGGGTCACTCACAGGCAGGTAGTCCGGCCTTGGGGGTCCAGCACGCAGAGCCCCCCATTCTCGCAGGGGGTCACCCCCTCTGGGCACGGCAGCACTGGGGGGCAGAGGGGGGGGTCAGGGGTCAGCCCCACGGCACGCCCCCCCCTACCCCACGGATCCCTCACCGCACACACTGCCCCATAGACCCCCCCTGCCCCACAGATCCACTGCTGCCCCGCAGACCCCCCCGCCCCACATGCTGCCTTCATTCCCACACACTGCCCCACACATCCCTGCCCCACAGCCCCATTTCTGCCTCCCAACTCCCATCCCTGCCCCCCAACCCAGCACCCTGGGTCCCACCGTGGGGCTGGGACCCCCCAACAAGCCGGGGACCACCCACCCTGTGTCCCCCCCCGCCCCTCCCCCCCCGAGGGACCCAGGGCCGTGGGAACAGCGGGGGAGGGGCAGTTGGGGTCACCCAGGGTCACCCACGTCACACACCCCCCCCCAGGATCCTTGGGGGGGGGGCACTCACACCCCTGGGTGCCCCTGGGTGGGTGCTGGGGGGGGAAAGTGTGAGGGCACTGCGCGTGCACGGCACCCACACGCGTCGCACGCTCGCCGCGCCCTTTGCTTGCGCGTCGCACGCTCCCCGCACGCTCCCCACGCCCCACGTTTGTGTGTCGCACGCTCACTACGCTGCGTGCTTGTGCTTTGCATGCTCCCTGCACCCTCTACTTGTGCGTTGCACGCTCCCTGCACCCCGTGCTTGTGCGTTGCACGCTCACTACGCTGCGTGCTCGTGCTTTGCACGCTCCCTGCATCCCATGCTTGTGCCTTGCACACTCCCTGCACCCTCTGCTTGTGCATCGCACGCTCCCTGCACCCTGTGCTCGTGCATCGCACGCTCCCTGCACGCCCCCTGCACCCTCTGCTTGTGCATCGCACGCTCCCTGCACGCTCCCCGCATCCCCTGCTTGTGCATGGCACGCTCCCCGCGCCCCGCACTTGTGTTGCACGCTCCTTGCACGCTTCCCGCATCCCATGCTCGTGCCTTGCACGCTCCCTGCACCCTCTACTTGTGCGTTGCACGCTCGCCACACCCTGCCCTCGTGCATTGCACGCTCCTCGTGCCCCGCGCTTGTGTTGCACGCTCCTCGCACGCTCCCAGCACCCCCTGCTTGTGCGTCGCACGCTCCCTGCACGCTCCCCCCTCCCATCCCGGCCCTTGCACACTCACCCCACACACGTGCCCCCCCCCCCCCAAATCCTGGTGCTCCCCCCCAACTCCCAGCATGCACCGCGAGCACTGCACGCCCCCCCCAAATCCCTGCCCCCCCCAAATCCCAGCATGCACCGCGAGCCAAAACACCCCCCCCCCCAAAAATCCCTGCACCCCCAAATCCCTCCCCCCCCCTTTTCCCCTCCCCCCAGCGCCGTTCCCACGGCCCGGCCCCTCCCCCCTCCCCGGTGCCCCCCCTCCCCCCCAGGCCCCTCCCCCCCCGCCTGGCCCCGCGTTCCCACGGTCCCGCCAACCCCCCCCCCCCCCCCCCCAATCCCCGCTCCCGGGGCCGCACCCGCCCCACTTAAACCCAGTTAAACCCAGTTAAACCCAGTTGGGCCCGAGTTAGTCCCGGTTCTACCCCTCCGCCCCCCCCCCTTTTTTTTTTCTCTCTCTCCAAACTTTTTTCCGCGCCGCCAAAGTGCGGCCGCGCCGCCCCTCCCCCACCCCGGCACCCCCCACCCCCCCCGGGATCAACCGGGACTAACTAAACCAGGACTAACTAACCCGGGACTAACTAACCCGGGTGGGCTCCAACCCCCCCCCCCAAACTTTGGGCTCGATCCGGCGGGAGCAAACCGCCCCCCCCCCCCCGGGGTTCGGCAAAGCTCGGCTTAACCCGCCTCGGTCCCGAGTTCTCCCGGGGTCGGTTCGGGTTTAACCCGACTTAACCCGACCCGGCTTAACTCGGTTCGCCCCGGTTTAACTCGGTTCGGTCCGCCGTAACGCAACTTAACCCGCCTCAACTCGCCTTAACCCAACCTAAGTCGCCTTAACTCCGCACAACTTCACTCGCCTTCACCCGGCTTAACTCGCCTTCACCCGGTTTAACTCGCCTTCACCCGGCTTAACTCGCCTTCACCCGGTTTAACTCGCCTTCACCCGGCTTAACTCGACTTGACTCGCCTTAACCCGACCCGGCTTAACTCGGTTCGCCCCGGTTTAACTCGGTCCGGTCCGCCTTAAGCCAACTTAACCCGACTCAACCCGACTCAACTCGACTCAACTCGCCTTAACCCGCCTCAACTCGGCTCAGCTCCACTCAACTCGACTTAACTCGACTTAAAACTCGACTCAACTCGACTTAACCCGCCTCAACCCGCCCCGGTTTAACTCGGTTCGCCTCAGCCCGCTTCTTCTTAACTCAGCCCCAACTCCCCCCCCCCAATAACTCCCCCCAACTCCCCCCCCCAAATTCCTCCCTCCCAGTCCCCCCCCCCACCTCCCCCCCTCCCAGTCCCCCCCCCCCCGTTAGTCCGGACCCAGTCCCCCCCTCCCTCTAACCCCCCCCCTCCCCAAATCCCCCCCCCCTCACCTGCAGCCGCCCCGAGCGGCAGCAGCAGCAGCAGCAGCGGCAGCAGCGGGGTCCCCCCGAGGCCGGGGGGGTCCCCTGCGCCCCCCCCGGCCCCCCCCCACCCTCGGGTGCCCCCCCGAGCCCGCTCCCCCCCCCCCCCCATGGCGGCGGCAGCGGGGCCCGGCCCCGGCTCGGACGGCGACGGGCGACCCCGGCCGGGGACACGCCCCCTCCGCCCCGGGGACACGCCCACAAAGGGGCGGGACAGGAGGCCGCGGCCACGCCCGCTCGGCCACGCCCAGGCGGGGCGGGACCCGGCCCCCCGCGGGGGGGGGTGTGTGTCCCAGTCTAGAAGGAGGGGGGCTCAGCCCCACAGCACCCCACCTCTATGGGGGCTCAGCCCCAGAGTGCTCAGCACCTGGGTGCTCAGCACCCCGCGTGTGGGTGCTCAGCCCCACGGACCCCTACACGGGGGTGCTCAGCCCCACAGCACCCTACATATGGGTGCTGAGCTCCACAGCATCCACCGGTGGGTGCTCAGCCCCACGGACCCCTACACGGGGGTGCTCAGCCCCACAGCACCCTACATATGGGTGCTGAGCTCCACAGCATCCACCGGTGGGTGCTCAGCCCCACGGACCCCTACACGGGGGTGCTCAGCCCCACAGCACCCTACATATGGGTGCTGAGCTCCACAGCATCCACCGGTGGGTGCTCAGCCCCACGGACCCCTACACGGGGGTGCTGAGCTCCACAGCATCCACCGGTGGGTGCTCAGCCCCACGGATCCCAGCATGGGGGTGCTGAGCCCCGCAGCACCCTACACGTGGGTGCTCAGCCCCATAGTGCTCAGCACCTGGGTGCTCAGCCCCCCGCATATGGGTGCTCAGCCCCGTAGATCCCAGCATGGGGGTGCTGAGCCCCACAGCACCCTACACGTGGGTGCTCAGCCCCGTAGCACCCATCGCATCGCGGTGCTCAGCTCCCCCCAGCACCCATCCTTTGGTGCCCAGCCCCCCAGCACCCCACAGATGGGTGCCCCCGCCTCAGCCCCCTGCCCAACCCCCCCCCCCTCCACTGGGCCCCCGGCCCGGAGCCCTGGGTGGGGGAGGGGCATGCAGCTGTTGCCCCCTCCCCTCCCCCACCCTTCCCCCCCTTCCCCCCCCCCAGCAGCTGCAGGGCCTCGCGCCAGCGAGGGGGCCCCGGGCGGGGGCACCCAGAGTCCGGGCACAGACCCCCACCCTCCCCTCCCCCCCCCGGAGGGACCCAGGCGGCCGGACGCCGCCCCTCCCCCACCCCGGCGGGTTTTTCTGGTTCTACCCCCCCCCCCAAAAAAAAAAAAAAAAAAAGTCGCTGGGGAACATTCCTGTGGCTCGGCTTGGGCGCTGGCACCCGTGGGTGCTGGCACGGGGACCTCAAACTGTCACCCGTGGGTGCTGGCACTGTCACCCGTGACCCGGCAGTGTCACCCGTGGGTGCTGGCTGTGCCACTCGGGACCTTCTCCTGGCACCCGTGGGTGCTGGCACCAGCCCCCCACGACTGTCCCCCACGGGTGCCCGTCCTCACACACCCACCCGCTGCCACCCCCATCCCCTCGGGTCCCCCTCCCGCCCCCCCCCACGACACCGGGGTCCCCGCGGGGTGGGGGAGGGGCATCCCCACGCGTCCCCACCCCCCCAAAGGCACCCACCCGCTGCCGACACCCAACTTTATTGAGGGCACAGCAGGCGCTGGGGACCCTGCCAGATGTTGAGGTCACCAGCCAGATGTCGGGGTGCCCACCCAGGGGTTGGGGTGCCCACCCGGACACCAGGGTCCCCATCCAGATGTTGGGGTCCTCACCCAGATGCTGGGGTCCCCACCGAGTGCCAAAGTGTCCGTCCAGATGTTGGGGTGTCTGTCCAGATGTTGGGGTCTCCATCCGGATGTTGGATCTCCACCTTGACCTTGGGGCCCCCACCCAGATGTTCATGGGTTCCTCACCCAACCACCACACCCCCCCCCGATGTTGGGGTCCCCATCCAGATGTTGGAGTCCCCATCCAGATGTTGGGATCCCTGCCAAATACCAAGGTGTCCACCCAGACATTGGGGCCCCCACCCAGATGTTGGGGTCCTCACCCACCCACCACACCCCCCCCCAGATGTTGGGGTCCCTACCAAATACCAAGGTGTCCACCCAGACGTTGAGGTCCCCTCCCAAATGTTGGGGGTCCCCCTCCCCAGATGTTGAGGTCCCCACCCAGATGTTGGGGTCCCTACCAAATACCAAGGTATCCACCCAGACGTTGAGGTCCCCTCCCAAACGTTGGGGGTCCCCCTCCCCAGATGTTGGGGTCCCCACTCAGATGTTGGGGTCCCTACCAAATACCAAGGTGTCCACCCAGATGTTGAGGTCCCCTCCCAAACGTTGGGGGTCCCCCTCCCCAGATGTTGGGCCCCCACCCAACCACCACACCCTCCCACCCAGATGTTGGGGCCCCCACCCAGATGTCGGGGTCCCCACCCAGACGTCCCCCAACCCCACCAGCAACCTTCCCCATCCCCAACCCGTCCCCACCACCAGCACCCCAAAGGTGAGGGAGCACCCATGGGTGCTGCTATGGGTGGTGGTGGTCCCCCCCACCCAGGAAGTCATCCAGGAGGCGGGCGAGGGGGCGGGGCTGGTCCTCGGGCAGCCAATGGCTGGCGCCGGGCAGCAGGCAGATGCGGGCGGTTGGGCGCAGGCAGTGGTGCAGGCAGGGCACCAGGCGGGGGTCCAGGAAGGCGTCGTGGGTGCCCCACAGCAGGAGGGTGGGCATTGGGGGGGGCTCGCGGGGGATCGGGGTGTCCCTGGGGTGGGGGGGGAAAGGAAGGAGGGGAGGGGTCAGGGGGGAGCACCCAAATCGGGGCGGGGGGCACCCCGATGGGAGAACTTCAACCTGGAGCACCCCAACGTGGAGAACCTCAGTGGGAGCACCTCAACATGGAGGACCCCAAAATGGAGGATCCTAAATGGAGCACCCCAAGGGGAGCACCCAAATGGGGGGCACCCCAATAGGAGAACCCCACTGTGGAGAACCCCGACATGGAGAACCTCAACGGGAGCACCCCGCAATGGAGGACCCAAAATGGAGCACCCCAACATGGAAAACACCAACATGGAGAACTCCAGTGGGAGCACCCCAAATGGGGGCACCAAAAAAGGCAGCACCCCAAATGGGAGCAGCCCAATGGGTGGACCCCAAAACAGGAGCACCCCAATGGGATCATCCCAAAGAGGATCGGCCCAATCGGAAGCACCCAAATAGAAGCACCCAAAATGGGAGCACCCAACTGGGAACATCCCAAACGGGAGCACCTCAGTGGGATCCCACCAACACCAACACCCCGACCAGGAGCACCCAACCCACAACACCCAACCCAACGGCACCCAACTGGGACCACCCCAAACCTGAGAACCTCAACAGGATCCCACCAACACCCCGACCAGGAGCACCCAACTGGGATCATCCCAAACCTGAGAACCTCAAGGGCATCCCACCAACACCAGCACCCCAACCAGGAGCACCCAACCCACAACACCCAACCCAACAGCACCCAACCTTGGCACCCCAACCCCCACCTACCGGAAGAGGTTCCGGTAGTAGTTGATGGGGGGGGTCAACCCCCCCGGTTGGGAGAGGCTGTAGAGGTAGGCGTCCACCTCCTGCTCTGTCAACTGCCGCAGCGGATTCTGGATCCTCGTCCGAGGTCCCGTCAAGATGGTCTTCACCAGCTACGGGGTCACCGAGGAGGACAGGAGGTCTGGGTGAGGTCACCACCCCAAAATTGGGAACAAGGCCCCAGCGGGGAGGGGGACACGCACGACACCTCGCTCCACATCTTGGGGGGGGGGGGTTGGTTGTTGCTCCTCAAGTAGTTCTTGCAGAGCTTCTTGGGTGCAGAAGGTGGCATGGAACACCCGAGGGGACAACGCGGGGACGAGGAGATGTGGGGATGGGGCCTCACCTCGAAGTCCGCCAAGGAGAAGAGGAGCTCAGGCAGCCAGGGCAACTGGAAGAGGAAGATGTAGCTGGAACGGATGAGCTGGGAGGGGTGGCAGATGGTGAAACCTGCGCCGGGAGAGGGACACGGGTGTCAGCGGCCATCGCGAGGGTCCCAGACCTGGCCAATGGGAGGGGACGGTGCCTGGTGGGACCACCACAAGAGATGGCACCTGATGGTTGTGGCCATGAGGGATGGTACCCAATGGCGTGGCCATGAGAGGTGGCACCCAAAGGCATGATCATGGGAGATGGCACCCAACAGGGTGGCCATGAGAGGTGGCACCCAATGGCATGGTCATGGAAGATGGCACCCAACAGCATGGTCATGAGAGATGGCACCCAACGGCATGGCCATGAGAGGTGGCACCCAATGGCATGGTCATGGAAGATGGCACCCAACAGCATGGTCATGAGAGATGGCACCCAACAGGGTGGCCATGAGAGGTGGCACCCAACGGCATGGTCATGAGAGATGGCACCCAACAGCGTGGCCATGGAAGATGGCACCCAACAGCATGGTCATGAGAGATGGCACCCAACAGCGTGGCACCCAACGGCATGGTCATGGAAGATGGCACCCAACGGCATGGTCATGAGAGATGACACCCAACAGGGTGGCCATGAGAGAGGGCATCCGGTGGCATGGCCACGACAGATGGCACCCAGTGACCCCATGGCGGCACGGCACAGCCATGAGAGGCGTGCCACCCATGCCACGCCACCCCGCCAGGTGGAACCCCACAGCACCTCCGTGAGAACCAGCACTCATCCCCGGCGTGACCGTGGCCCAATCCAGCTGCCGGGTGCCCCACCCTGTCCCCAAGAAGCCGCCCATTACCTGCCATGACGCTCCGGTGAGGAGCATTCATGATGACCAACTTCTCCACCATGACCGGATGACCGGCGGCAAACTCCCAAGCGAGAACTCCTCCCCAGTCGTGTCCCACCAAGATACATTTGGGGGACGTCGTGGTGACGCCGCTGCTCGATGTCACCTCCTCGCGGCCATTGGGTGTCCCCAAGACCTCGATGACCTGGCGGATGTCCTCCAGTAGGATCTCCAGCCGGTAATTGTCCTTGCCCAGTGGCTTTTCCGAAGCTCCGTAACCGCGAAGATCCAAAGCCACCACCCGGTACTTGGTGCCGAATTCCTGAAGCAGATACCTCCAGCAAAACCTGGGAAGGAAGAACCCGACGGTGACGCCGAGGACGGGTGACACACCGGTGACACTTGGTGTCACCCCCCCCCTCAGGACCCCGCCCTTGGTGACACCCACCAGTTTTGGGGGAAGCCGTGGAGAAGCAACATCAAAGGGGCCGTGGTGGGACCCTGGGTGACGTAGTGGAGCTGCAGCCCTGAGTCCTGGAAGCGGGGGGGGGGGCATCAGTAGGGGTGCCCCCACCCCAAAATACCCCCCCACCCCTAACGCCCCTTCCCAGACCCCCAAATCTCCCCCCCCCTTACAGATCACATGGACCCCCCCAAGTTGTCCCACCAGCAGGTCCCCACTGAGCAGCTTGCCCCCCGCAGCACCCCCATTTCCCTGCTGCCCCCCCAAGACCCCCCCCAAAAGCCCCCCCAAGCCTCCAAGCCCCCCAGTTTCCATCAGGATCCCCCTGAGCACCAAAGACACCCCCCCAAAACCTCCTTGAACCTCCCAAGCCCCCCCCGAGCCCCCCAAGACCCCCCCCGGACCCCCAGAACCCCCTCAAAGCCCCCCCCCAACACCCCCCCAGCACCCCTCAATCCCCCCAGGACCCCCAGACCCCCCCGACCCCTCCCAACCCCCCCCAGGACCTCAAGAATCCCCCAAGGACCCCCCAGGACCCCCAGAACCCCCTCAAAGGCCCCCATGACCCCCCCAGATCCCCCCCAGCACCCCTCAACCCCCCCCAGCACCCCCAGACCCCCCCCCCGACCTCCCCAAAACCCCTCAGGACCCCCCTAGAAGCCCCCCCATGTGTCACCCCCCCACCACCACCTTGAGGTGCAGGTATCGGTGCTCCCCAAAAGTGCCATCGGCCAAGCCGGGGGGGGGACGGTCCCTCACCCGCCACCGAAAAGTCTGTCGGGGTCCCCGACGTAGCAGCAGCCCCAGACCCCACAGCCCGTAGGCCACCCCCGCGGCCACCGCGGCCACCGTCACCCCCAGGCGGGCCACCAGGCGGCAGAGGGCCAGCAGTAGCCGGGTGGGTGCCAGCAGCAGCGAGCAGAGGGACAGGAGCATGACGTGTCACCTGGGGGACACACACACACACACGTCACCAGGTTGGCCACGGCACGGCGGTGGCCCGTCTCCACGGTGGCCAGGTCGTTAGGGTGTCACGTCGTCAGGGCGGCCTCTCCATGGGGTGTCCCTGTCACCACGGTGGCCCAACACCGCGGTGGCACATCCCCGTGGTGGCCGTGTCACTAGGGTGGCCCATCTCCACGGTAGCCCCATCATCAGGACAGTCATGTCACCAGGGTCCCATGTCACCAGGGTGATCCATCCCTGGGGTGCCATGTCACCAGGGTGGTCCATCCCCATGGTGGCCATGTCACCAAGGTGTCATGTCACCAGGGTCCCATGTCACCATGGTTGTCCCATCCCTATGGTGGCCATGTCACCAAGGTGTCATGTCACCAAGGTGTAATGTCACCAGGGTGGCCCCATCCCCATGGCGGCCCCCATCCCCATGGTGGCCATGTCACCAGGGTGGCCCCATGCCCACGGTGGCCCCATCACCATGGTGGCTCCGTCACCAAGGTGCCATGTCACCATGGACTGTCCCATCCCCACGGTGGCCCCATCACCAGGGCGGCCCCGTCACCAAGGTGCCATGTCACCATGGTTGTCCCATCCCCACGGTGGCCCCATCCCCAGGGTGGCCATGTCACCAAGGTGCCATGTCACCAGACTGCCATGTCACTGGGGTGGCCCATTTCTGGGGACCATGTCACCAGGACGGCCCAGCACCACGGTGGCCATGTCACCAGGGTGCCACGTCACCACGGTGTCCCACCCCTATGGTGGCCCCCATCACCAGGGTCCCATGTCACCAGGGTGGCCACGTCACCATGGTGGTCCCATCCCCACGGTGGCCATGTCACCAGGGTGACCCAGCACCAGCGTGTCCCACCAGCAAGGGTGACCGGGGTGTCCCCGCAGCCCCCCCACCCCACGTCACCAAAGGTGCCGTGTCACCACGGTGTCCCCTCCCTATGGTGGCCCCCTCGTCCCCATGGTGGCCTATTTCTGGGTGGTGCGTCACCGGCCCGCCCTGTCATCAGGGTGTCACCATCAGGGTGTCACCGTCACCGGGGGTGGCCCTGCCACCACCATGTCCCACCCCCAAGGTGCCACCTCACCAGGGTGGCCCCATTTGGGCAGGTGTCGCCGTCACCGCCACCTCCCACCCCTGGGGGTGGCCGCGGCACCAGGGTCCCATCACCGGGGGGTCCTTGTCACCGGGGGAGGGGGGGGGTTTCCGTGTCACCAGGGGGTCTCTGTCACTGGGGAGTCCCATCACCACAGCGTCCCTGTCACTGGGGGTCCCGATCCTGGGGTGTCCTGTCACGGGGGTGTCCCTGTCACCAGAGGGTCCCGATCCTGGGGTGTCCTGTCACGGGGGTGTCCTGTCACTGGGGGTCCCGATCCTGGGGTGTCCTGTCACGGGGGTGTCCTGTCACCCGGCGTCCCTGTCACGGGGGTGTCCTGTCACAGAGGGTCCCGATCCTGGGGTGTCCTGTCACGGGGGTGTCCCTGTCACTGGGGTGTCCCATCGCCACAGTGTCCCAGTCACCGGGGGTCCCTGTCACCAGAGGGTCCCGATCCCGGGGTGTCCTGTCACGGGGGTGCCCTTGTCACCTCAGCGTCCCGTCCCCTCAGCGTCCCTGTCCCGGCGGTGTCCCGACACCGGGGTGTCCCCGTCCCCCGTCCCCCGGCTGTCGTGACACTGGGGTCTCCTTGTCACCGGGGGTCCCTGTCACGGGAGGGGGGGGTGTCCCCCTCACCGGGCTGTCGCGACACGGGGGGTCCCTGTCACCGCCTCCCCCCGCCCCCCCCGCCCGACCTTCTCGCGCCGCTTCCTCCTCCCGCCCGAGCTCGGCCGCGCGCGGCCCCGCCCCCTTCCCGCCTGTTGGTCGGCGCCGGGAGCGGGGGAGGGAGGGGGCGGTGCCAGGCGGGCGGGGACCAATGAGAGCGCGGAGGGAGGGGAAGGAGGAGGAAAACAGCCGCGGGGGGTCACGTGGGGGGAGGGGCAGCGGGGGGAGGGGCGGCGCGGGGGGAACCGGGCCTCCTTTTCCCCTTTTTGGGGCCTTTTCCCCCCATTTTTTTCCCTTTTTGGGGCCTTTTTTGACTTTTCGAGGCCTTTTTTTTCCCCTTTTTTGCCCTTGTTGAGGCCATTTTTCCCCTTTTTTTCCCTTTTTTTTGCCTTTTGGGCACCTTTTTTGCGACCTTTCCCCCCTTTTCTTTTTTTGCCTTTTGAACATTTTTTTGCTTTTGCCTATTTTTGTGCCTTTTTTTTTTGCCCTTTCCCCTCTCCTTTGCCTTTCCCCCCCTTCCTTGCCTTTTTTTGACTTTTTTGGCCTTTCTTGCCTTTTTTCTACTTTTTTCACCGTCACCTTTTTAAGGCACCTTTTTTCAACCTTTCCCCCTCCTTTTTACCTTCCCCCCTTTTATTTTTCCTTTTTTTTCCCCTTTTTAACCCCCCCCCCTTTTTTGCCCCCCCTGCCCTGCCGAGCAGGTCTCCCCGGCCGCCCCTCCCCCCACCGCTGGCGAGGCTGGGTGGGGGAGGGGCGACAGGGGCTGTGAATCCCCCAGAGGGGGGAGCGCTGGAATCCAGCCGGGATCTCAAAAGTGCTAAAAATTTCTAAGAATTTCTAAAAATTTCTAAGAATTACTGAGATTTTCTAAGAATTTCCTAGAATTGCTGAGAATTTCTACAGATTGCTGAGAATGTCTAAGAATTTCTGATAATTTCTAAGAATTCCCAAGAATTTCTACAAATTGCTGGGAATTTCTAAGAATTCCCAAGAATTTCTAAGTATTGCCAAGACTAAGAATGTCTAAGAATTGCCCAGAATTTCTACCAGTTGCTAAGAATTTCTAAGAATTCCTCAGAATTACTCCAAATTGCTCAGAATTTCTAAGAATTGCAAAGAATTTATAAGAATTTCTATAACCTGATCCTGTATCATTGATAATCCTGAATTATTTAGGATCCGGTGGAATTTAATTTGCAGCTCCAAGGACACCCCCAATTTAATAACAGTAATAATAATAATGATACTACTACTAATAACAACTATTACTATAATAACAACAAAATTATAAACCCCAAAATTTGCTCAGTTTTAAATTTTCAATTAAAATGTTAACATTTTGATTTTAAAATTGAAAGTTAAATTGAAAGAATCTTTAAATGGAAAATTTAACTTTTAATGTTTTTAAAATTGAAAATGTAATTTTCAATTTTGAAGTTAAAAAGTTCATTTTCAATCTTAAAGTTAAAATTAAAAATATTTAAATGTAAACCTCATCTTTGAGTATTTTTGATTTTAAAGTTAAATATTTTAAACATCAGCATTTAAAATTTAACATTAACCATTACATTTTACACCTATAATCCAATTTTAAAGTGAAAATTAAATTTTAAAATTCAACCTGCAATCTGAATTTAAATAATTTTGAAGACTGTAGTTAGACTGTAGTTTTCAATTGCAAATTCAAAAATTACATTGTGCAGTTTCAACCTTACTGTTTTAAAGGGGGGGGCGGCACCCAAGGGGGGGTGGGGTGCGCTCGGCGACGCCCCTGGGCTTGGCAGGGACAGTGCCACAACCCCACCCCACCCCTCCTCCGGGTGGGGGATGGGTGGCCCCAGCACCCATGGGTGCCCCCCCAATCCCTCCTCCCCTCCCCCACCCCAGGGTCCTCCCCTCCCCCCGGGCAGCACACTGGGGTGGTGGGGGGAAGGGAGGTCAAAGAAATGGGGCGAAAACGGGCGATTTTTTTTAAAAAACCCAAAGAGCTGCGTTTATTCCATGATCGGCACAGACCCAACTGCGTTTTCACGGGAAGAAAGGAAAAAAAACCGACCGACGGCTCCGGAGCGGATCCCGCTGGGAACGGGGGAGGGGCAGGGGGGAAAGGTTATGGCACCAAGTGGGAATGGAATCAAAAAATAATAATAATAATAATAATAATAATATTAATATTAATAAAATTAAGGGGGGGAAGGGGCATCCGCCCCCACCTCCGCTTGAAAAACCTGGAGATTTTGCAAGATTTTTGAAAATGAAAAAATTTTTTTCTTTTGTTTTTTTTTTGTTTTTTTTTTAAAAATCAACCCAAGGAAAGTGGGGAAAAAAAATAATTAAAATAATAAAAAAGAAACCGGCAGCTTTTAGGGGTAAAAAGGGAGAAAAAGGTTGAACCGGGGGGGGGGTAGGGGATTTTGGGGGGGATGGGCTGTGCTGGGGGGTGGAGGGAGGGGAAAGGGGGGAAAAAAGGAGAAAAAAGGTAGAAAAAAGTGAAGAAAAAAGAGAAAAGTAAAAAAAGAGAAAAAAGGAGAAAAATAGAGAAGAAAAAATAATGGACAGAAAAAAAGAAGAGAAAGGAGAGAAAGAAAAAAGGAGAAAATAAAGAAAAAGGAAAAAAGTAGAAAGGAAAAAACAAAGAAAAAGGAGAAAAAGAAAAAAGAAAAAATGGAGACAAAAAAGGGAAAAGAGAAGAAAACAATTATACAGGGAAAAAAGGAGGAAAAAAGACAAAACAGAAAAAAAGGAGAAAAAATCTAAAGAAGAAAAAATGTAAAAGGAGGAAAAATCTAAAAAAAAGGAAAAAAGAAAATAAATTTTAAAAGGAGGAAAAATCTAAACAAAAAAAGGAAAAAAAAGAAAATAAATTTTAAAAGGAGGGAAAAAAGGAGAAAAAAAGCAAAAAGAAAGGGCGAAGAATTTACCCCAAAAGCCCAGGCGGGGTGGGGTGGGGATCCGGGTGGCTCCCCTCCCCCACCCCCTGCCCCCAGCACCCCTCCCCCACACCCACCTCTCCCCTGTTCCCCCTCCCCCGTCTCCTCCCGGACGCCCAAATTTTCTCCCGAAAGGCCCAAAAAATAAAAAAAAAACCATCCAAAACTCGGGTTTATTTCGAAGCGCCCGTCCTGCCGCTGCCGCCGCCGCCGCACATTTTGATCACGAAAAACCCCAAAATAGGTGAAAAAGACCAAAAAAAAAAAAAAAAAAAATTCCAGAATATACAGTGAATAAAGGGGGGGGGGAAGGGTGGGGGCACCTTTTCCCGGCGGTTTCATGGCCGGAATTTCTTTTTTTCATTGGGATTTCAATTTTTCCTTTTTCTTTTTTTTTTTTCCGGTGTGAAAAGAGGGACCCCCCCCCCCCCCCCCCAAAGAGGAAAAAAAAAGAAGGAAAAAAACCCCGAAATTCCCGGGGGGGGAAGGCAGCCCCCGCCCATCCCGGCGCCGGTCGGTACATGCGGGACGATCCCGATCCCGGATATTTTTTATTTTTTTAACACTTAACGGAGAGTCCGAAGCTTTTTTTTTGTTTTTTTTTTGTTTTGTTTGTTTTTTTTTTGCCGGGGAGGGGAAAAAAAGGAGAATTTTTTTTTGTGTTTTTTTTTTTGTTGTTTTTTGTTTTTCTGAAAGAGTCAAATCGGGAGGAAAAGAACCCAAAACCTCCGGGCGCCGTTAGAAAAGGTTTTCTTCGAATATTGCCAGTAAATCGCTCTGGAAATTCATGTCGATCGTCGCGGCCATCTGCAAGAGAAGGGAAAAGGCATTTTTGGGGGGATCCTTGGGAATTTTTTGGCCTTCCTGAGATTTTTTTGGCATTCCTGGCAATTTCTGGGGGTGTTCAACAGAATTTTTCAGCATTCCTGAGATTTCTTTTTTTTCATTCTCAGGGGCTTTTTTGGCATTTGCAGGAATTTTTTTGGCCTTCCTGGGAATTTCTTGGCATTCCCGAGATTTTTTCAGCATTCGTCAAATTTTTTTTGGCATTCCATGGAATTTTTCAGTATTCCTGACATTTTTTTTGCAATCCCAGGATATTTTTTTGCATTGAAGGGGTGTGGGCGTTTTTTGCATTCCCAGGGTTTTTTTGGCATTCTCAGGAATTTTTCTGGTCTTCCTGGGAATTTTTTGGCATTCCTGAGATTTTTTTCAGCATTCCTGGAAATTTTTTTGGCATTCCATGGAATTTTTTAGCATTCTTGAGATTTCTTTTTTGTATTCCCAGGATATTTTTTTCTCATTCAAGGGATTTGTTTTTGTATTCCCAGGATTTTTTCGGCATTTTTTGGATTTTTTTGGCATTCGCAGGATTTTTCAGCATCCCTGGGGACTTTTGAGCACCCCCAGGAATTTTTGGGGGATCCCTGGGGATTTTTTGGTGCTTCTGAGGATTTTTTTCCACATCCCCAGAAAGTTTTTTTGGCATCCTCAGGGATTTTTTGGCGTCTCCAGGGACTTTTCAGCATCCCAAGGGATTTTTCGGCATTGCCAGGATTATTTTTGTCATCTCCAGGGATTTCTCAGCATCCTCAGAGGTTTGGTTTTTTTTTTTTGCATCCCCTGGGACTTTTCAGCATCCCTGGGGATTTTTTGGCATCCCTGAGGATTCTTCAGCATTTCTGGGACTTTTTTCAGCATCCCCAGGGATTTTTTGGCTTCCCCAGGGATTTTTGGGTTTCTTTGGGGATTTTTTGGAATCTGTGTGGATTTTTAGGCATCCCCAAGGATTTTTCAGGATCACCAGGGATTTTTTGGCGTCCCTGAGGGTTTCACAGCATCCCCAAGATTTTTCAGCATCCCCTTTCATTTTCTGGGCTCACCCAGGCAATTTTCCGCATCCCCAGGCATTTTTCAGCATCTCCAGGGATTTTCCTGCATCCCCAGGGCTTTTTCAGCTTCCCTGGGGATTTATGGGCATCCCTAAGGATTTTTTTGCTTCCCAAGGGATGTTTCAGAATCCCTGCCCATTTTTTTTTTTTGCTTCACCGAGGACTTTTTGCCTTCCCCGGCGATTTTGGGGGTGTTTTTTTTAGCATCCCCGCAGATTTTTCGCCATCCCTCCTGATTTCAGGGCAGGAGCTGCCCTGGTTTCCCCACTCACCGCTTCCCGGCGCCTCCGTTCCTGTTCCCGCTTCCTGGCCATCTCCCGCTGCTGATCCAACATGGATTGGGAGGATTGGGGCTGCGAGCTCTGGGCTTGGGGCGCTGCCGCCGCCGCTGCCGACACTTGCTGTTGCTGTTGCTGTTGCTGCTGCTGCTGCTGCTGCTGCTGCTGCTGCTGCTGCTCCTGGCGTCGCCGCACCTCCTCGTGCACCCGGCGCGCCTGCTCCATGGCGTCCTCGTCCTCCCGGCTCCTGCCAAAAAACGCCAGGAGATGCCATCAGGCGCCGGGAACCTCATGCAACCCCTCGCCACAGCGAGGTCTGGTCCCAGTTTGCTCCCCAACACCATGGCGTCGACACGGGGTAAATGCTGTAACGGCCAGGGGACGGGCATTTTTGGCGCTGAGCGCTTGGTTTTGGTGCACCGCGGCACAGCATGGTGGGGGAGAAGAGCTGCCGGCATGGATTCATGCCACGAGATCTGATCAGGTTTGTGCCGTGAGATCGGACTGTGTCACAGATCACATCAGCAGAGATCGTGCCACGGATCAGAATGGATTCGTGCCATGAGATGGGATCAGATTCATGCCACGAGATTGGATTTGTGCCACGAGATCTGATCGGGTTTGTGCCACGAGATTGCATCATGCCACGGATCAGACTGGCACAGATCGTGCCCCTAGATCAGACCATTCGTGCCACCAGATGGGATCGTGCCACAGATCGGATTGGATTTGCGCCATGAGATTGGATCAGATTTGTGCCATGAGATCGGATTGGATTTGTGCCATGAGATCGGATCGTGCCACGGATCAGATCAGTGCAGACCAAGCCATGCCATTGGATTGGATTTGTGCCACGAAATCAGATCAGTTTTATGCCACGAGATTGCATTCCTGCCAGGAGATCAGATCATGCCATGGATCAGATCGGATTCATGCCAAGAGACCAGATCGCATAACAGATTGGATCGGATTTGTGCCGTAAGACTAGACTGTGCCATGGATCAGGTCAGCGCAGATCGTGCCATGAGATCCGATCAGTTCTATGCCACGAGATCAGATTCGTGCCAAGAGATTGGATCATGCCATAGATCAGATCGGATTCATGCCAAGAGACTGGATTGTGCAACAGATTGGATCGGATTTGTGCCACAAGGTGGGATCGGATTTATGCCATAAGGTTGGATTGTGCCACGAGATCTGATCAGTTTTATGCCATGAGATCAGATTTGTGCCAAGGGCTCGGATCGTGCCACGGATCGGATTCGTGCCACGCTATCGGATCATGCCACGGACCAGCACCGATCGTGCCACGGGAGCACACATCTCTCCGCACCCTTGCCCAAGGTGAAGACACCCCGAAACGCCTTCCCTGTGGTGGTGGTGACGGTCTCACCTCATCCTCTCCTGCTCCCGCCGCAGCCGCTCCTTCTCCCTTTCCACCTGCTCCGCCTGAGCCTTCAGCGCCTTCTCCCGCTCCTCCTTCTCCCGCGCTGCCCTCTTGAACTGCTCAAAGCTGTCGCTGGAGGACTTTGCTGTGGAGGACGGAGTGGTGGGGTGTTTCTGGACCAAGCTTGCCCAGGAACCCATGTTCTTGATTTTCAGGTCCTACAGAGAGAAGGATGGGTGGGTTAGGAAGAGCCAAGCTGGGGAGGGGGAAGTCGATCCGGCAAATGCCCATCCCGCTGCTGCCAAAAAGCCGTTCCCCATCACCACGTCATCTGGGGAAAACACCTTTCCGTTCCCTGGCGCTGGGCGGGACCCACATCAGGCAGCATCTCCTCCCCCAAAGCCAAGTGGGCGGCTCTGACCCCTTCCTGGGAATGCTGGGAGCAGGACTGGCTCCTTTGGCACCTCACATTCCCCGTTCCCACTTAAGAGAATCACAGAATGGTTTGGGTTGGGAGGGACCTTTCATGGTCACCTAGTCCAACCCTCCTGCCATGAACAGGGATGTCTTCAACCTCTGAGCAACCTCTTGCCAGCGTCTTGCCACCCTCGGTGCCGGGGAAGCCGTGCCGCTGTTGCTTTGTGGGTGCTGGGAGATGAGCAGCTCTGGCAAGGACTGGTTAGCCCCCAGTGCCGGCATGGAGCTATACTGGGATGCCCTTGGAATTGTGAAAACCTGCTGTACGCAGCGGCTGCTCTTGCAGGGGATGTCCCGTTATGGGGTGGGGGATCTCCGTCACCCGTGGGTGACCCCGTTGGGTCCATCCCTGGCTTGGCTCCAGGCAAAACTCTCCTCTGAGGGCTTTTGGATGAGCAGAGAGGTTTTCATAGAATGGTTTAGGTTGGTACGGACCTTCAAAGGTCATCCAGTCCAACCCCTTGCTGTGGGTGGGGACATCTTCCACCAGATGAGGTTGCTCAAAGCCCTCTCCAACCTGACCTTGAACACTTCCAGGGATGGGGTATCCACAACTTCTCTGGGACAACCTGTTCCAGTGTCCCACCACAGTCATCGTAAAAAATGTCTTCCTTAGGTCCAATCTAAATCTACCCTCTTCTGGTTTAAAACCGTTGCCCCTTGTCCTACAGGTCTTGGTAAAAAGTCTTTCTCCATCTTTCTTACAAGAAGGTCACAAGAAGGTCTCCCCAGAGCCTTCTGCAGGCTGAAGAACCCCAATGCTCTCAGCCTGTCCTCCCAGGAGACGTGTTCCAGCTCTTGGATCATATTCATGGCCTTCTCTGGCCCCGCTCCAACAAGTCCATGTCTTTCTTGTCCTGAGGTCCCCAGACCTGGATGCAGGATTCCAGGGGAGCTCTCAGAAGAGCGGAGGGGGAGCATCCCCTCCCTCGACCTTCTGGCCACGCTTCTTCTGACACAGCCCAGGATACGGTTGATTTTCGAGGCTGCGAGCACACATTGCCAGCTCATATCCAGCTTTCCATCCACCAACACCCTCAAGACCTTGTCTCCGTGGGGCTGTTCTCCATCCCTTCATCCCCCAACCTGTACCGATACCGACCCAGGTGTGGGACCTTGCACTTGGCCTTGTAGAACCTCAGGAGGTTCTCACGGACCCACTTCTGGAGCTTGTCCGGGTCCCTCTGGATTGCATCCCTTCCCTCAGCTTGGTGGGGATCCCATTTCTACCTCTCCAACCTCCATTGGGCACTTTCCATCTCCGAATGGGAAATTTGGAGGTGTAAAACACCAAATCTTGGCCGTACGCCAAGATTCAGGTGAGCGACACGGTCCTGCTTAATTTTAGGAGGTTTAATTCTGAGTTTTGGGAGGTTTTTTCCTAATTTTTGCCAGGGTACGTTACCTTTTTGGGGGCGACGGGTGTTTTCGGCTCCTGTTTCTGCCGATCTTTCTCCTGCACTCCTGGCGGTGGGGGGTTTTGCTCCGGGGGTCTAATGACAGGTCGTCCCCCCTCCATGGGTTTCATCTCCGTCCCTAAAAACCAGGGGCTTCCGTCAGAGGTTATCGGGGTCCCCCAGGAGCCTCATGGCAAGGCGGAATCGATGGAGGTCTCAGCCACCAAAACAGGGAGTGATGGGGGTCTCAACCACCAAAATGGGGGGTGATGGGGTCTCAGCCACCAAAATGGGGGACGATGGGGGTTCTCAGCCACCGAAATGGGGGGTGATGGGGTCTCAGCTGCTGAAATAGGGGGTAATGGGGTCTCCGCCACCAAAACTGGGGGGGACAATCTGAAGCGGCGCATCCCCAGACTCACGTTGCGGGATGTGCGCGGGCGGTTTGATGCTCTCTGGGTGTTTCGGTGGATCTTGCCGCAACGGAGGACTGAAGGTTTCGTTACGGATGACGGGCGAATGCATCTTCTCCTCCTTCACCACCATGGGTTGAGATTGGACGACGGAGGCGGCTCTCATCTCCTGCCACGAAAAAAAAGGGTCAAGAAACATTCAGTGATGCCCTTCCCTCATCCCCCCCTCCTCAAATTCCCGATGCAAACCACTGGCTAACGGCCCCTGGACTTTCGGCACTTGCTCCCAAGCCGGTGGTGGGAAGACGATGGTCCCCGTTGGTTGGGACCCCCCCGGTTGGGTGCTCTGCTTTCCTTTTTACCTGTTTTTTTGGCTGGATAGTTTGTTGAGGTGGCGACTGGTGGACCAAACCCTGGAACTGCGGCATCTGTGGGGAATGCATCATGAGAGGGGAAGGGGCTTCCCTCAAGTGACCTGGGAACAGTTTGGCATCAATCAGTTAACCGTTGTCACCACCGGCACGCCAAACATCACCCGAAAAAGCTGATCGGCGCACGCCATCACCCCATGGGACAATCGCTTTCCTGGATGAAGTGTGGTGGCCCTGGGATGTCCCCAACGGACCCCAGCCACCTCCTTCCAGCGGGTACCACCGCCATGAGCCAACGCCGGGGAGCAGAAGATGCTCGTAGGCCGCGTGGTGGCTTGTCCCGCCTGCCTTGGTGATGCTCGTTTGTGGTGTCCTCCCCATAATTCAACCCCTTCTGCTCATTCTCCTGGTGGTCCATCAATATTCCCAGCTGTAAAGCCATTCCCCTAGGACACCCAAGCACTGACACTGCCCTGCCTGCACTTCCCGTTGCCTGCACCTCTCCCTGCCCAGAGCCACGGACACAGGACATGTTGGCTCTACAAGCAATGGGGCAGTTTTTGGGAGCCAGCAGGCTCCATTTTGGGCAATCATCATGTCCAAACTTGCCATCTCAGGCATCACGACCAAGCTGCCTACGGCAGCTCTACAGGCAAGAGAAGCGGCTCCAAGCGCTGCCTGCCTTCACCTGGCTCCATCCCTTCAAATCCAGGGATTTTTTCCTGCCTATGCACACGTGGTGCTGAGCAGGATGATTTCAGGAGCAAAGACCTGATGGGCAACAACCTGGAGAACCACGTGGCCAAACGAAAGCAGGAGCGAGGCCGCACCAAACCGCAGAGGTTTTACGGGTGGCCGGTCTCAAAAGCACAACACTGTCGGGAGTTATCCTGGCTGGAGATGTTCCCCATCTGGAACATTGGTGGTGGCACCACTGAGCCCACGGCCATCGTGAAGATCTGGGATCTCCCAAGCCAACCTTGAAGGCTGAGCCCTGCGGCCACGTTATCCTGGCTGCTTCCTCCAATTTCTTGGATGGCTGGAGGTCGTCACACCAGGTTTACCCCCAGATCATCCCTTCTCCTCCACCTGGCAGCCAAGCAGCTGCGTTACTGGAGGGCGCACTCCGAAAAACACCAGGAAACCCTCGCAGGGCATCCACAGGCCTGACCTTCTCTAAGAGCAGGGAGCTGACCCTCTGCTGCCTTGAGAGACACTACTCAATGCTGGCACCCAGCTGGGACGGCGGTGAAGGTGAAGCCAGTGCTCTCTGACATCAGCACTGCACTGAGACTCAAAAACTTGAGAACCCTGAAGTCTTCAAAGATTTGAGAACCTCGAATTCCTCAAAAATTTGAGATTGTTGAGATCCTCAAAGACCTGAGAACCTCGAGATCCTCAGAAATGAGAACTTCAAGATCCTGAAACACTCGAGATCTTAAAACACTTGAGATCCTTGAGTTCCTCAAAGATTTGAGAACCTCAAGATCGTCAAGGGACAGTTTGAGAACCTCGAGATTCAGATCCTCAAAAAATTGAGATCCTTGCTCCTCAAAGAGTAGAGATCCTTGAGATCCTCAAAAATTCGAGGTCCTCAAGATCCTCAAAAACTTGAGATCCTCGAGTTCCTCAAAAATTTGAGAACCTCTACATTTTCAAAAACTTGAGATCCTCAAGACCTTTCAACACCTGATACCCTCAAATTTTTGAGGATTTGAGACAGAAAGAGGCCTCGCCGGGCGGTTACATCAGACTCTGGCTAACTGGGGCTCCCTCCACACCATCGTCTACCAACGGGGACTGGCGGAGCTCAGAGGACGCATGGAAACCGCCCCACCGCCCCATACCCCCTCCTCATCACGCAGTGCAACTAGGCTCAAGCCGTAGACTCAACCGCTGTCCCCGACTCCCGCTCACCGGTCGAGTAGGGATCAGGCTTATGGTGCCGCGGCGATGGGTGATGCTGGATGACCTGCTGCGCTTTGGCCGGCTGCGGTGGTGGGGGCGGCGGGGGCGGTTGCGGGGGCGGATGTTGCTGCGGCGGAGGTTGGGGTTGGGGGATGTGGGATGGGAAGGGCATGGGTTGCATGTGCATGGGCCGCGGCGGCGGCTGGTGCTGCAGCTGCTGCACCGCGGGGTGAGCCGGCGGCTGCAGGGGCGGCTGCGGTTGCGACTGGACCTTCACTGAAGGGAGAAGAGGAGTCTGCGGCTGCACTTTTTGCAGCTGCTGAAGGTAGAGCTGCATCTGGCTGGTGCTCAGAGGCAGGTTGTGGTGCGGCGGAGGAGGTTCTTCGTCCTCCAGCAGGACCTGGGGAGGTTGGGGCAGAGGCGGTTGAGGAAGCATGGGTTGCTGGCTGATGGCCGGCGAGACAGCCGGTGGACGCGAAGGCTTCGGGGGTAGCGCCGCGGCTCGGTTACTGGGTCTCGAGGGCTGCTGAGGCAGAGCGTTGTGCAAAGCTGGGGAGAAAGGCAAGGACACGGTGGCACCGCGGACATCGGGAGCGGAGAACCTCCCCTTGCCCACCCACCGCTCCTCCATCCCGGTCATCCTCCAGGAGGAATCAAAACCCACCCAATGGCATCCTCCTCCTCCCAGCTTGAGGAAGGACCACGCATCAGACTTGTCCCAGGAAGCCACGCTCACCTGGAGGAGACACCACGGCATGCTGGTTGAGGTGGGGAGGAGTGCTGTGCTCGGGTGGCTGGGGAAGATGGGGTGGCATCTCCGGTTGAGGAAGATGCATGATGGGTTGGGTGAAATGCGTCATGGTGTCGAACATATTCCCCGGCAGCGGGTGCTCCAGGACGGGGACTTGTGTGGGGACGAAAGGTGGAGGAGAAGACTTCATTGGTGGAGGAGCTTGTTGAGGGACAGGCGGCGGCGGGGGCGGCGGTGGGGGCTGCTGGGGTGGTAACGGCTGCTGCGGTAAGGGCTGTGGTGGCGGAGGGGGTGGAGGGGGCTGTTGCGGTTGCGGCGGCGGAGGAGGCTGCGGTGGCGGTGGTTGCTGCTGCACCGGTTGATGGTGATGATGGTGATGCTAAGAGAGGAAAAAAAAACCACCGGTGAGCTACCAAAACACCTTCGCGGTCACTGAAACACCTTCCTGGTCATCAAAATGCCCCTGCCCCGGGCATGGAAACACCCTCCTGGTCACCAAAATGCCCTCCCGGTCACTGAAACCCCTTTTCGGTCACCAAAATGTCCTCCCGGTCACCAAAACACCTCTCCAGTCACTGAAATGCCCTCTCAATGTCCTTTCAAGCATACCCCCAATTTCAGGCTGGCTCGGGACAGCTTCCAAGCAAAGCAAAAGCCTCTTTGGCTGAGCACAGGGAGGGCACTGACGCAGCCGATCATGCTGGCGATGGTTCTGCCGGCATTCCTGGTGGTCCTGAACCTCCCCGGGGATTCAAGCCCAACTCAAGCGAGATGAGAAGGATGCTGCATCTCCTACCTTTTTCTGCTCTCGTCCTGAATGCCCTTTTTTCTTCAATTTCGGTGCCATTTCTGCCAAAAAAAAAAAGGGGGAACAGAGCAAATGTTAGTACCCCGGCAGTGCCGCTCTACCCCATCGCCCCCATAAAAACCCAACAGCACTGATTCAGTACCAACGACGGCAAAAGAGAAGGTTTTAGGCATCGATTGAGCTGGATTTCCCCACAGACCTCTTGCCCAGAGGCTCGGGGTTTTCACCACCATGCTGTCCCAAAAAGGAAGAGAGCATTGTAGCAAAAAGCAGAAGAAAATTAAGGTGAAGACCCCCAGTCTCCTTCCACCGGCGCCTTTGTGGTGCAGAAGGACCCAACGGCCAAGAAAAACCATTGCTCAACCAGACTCAGCTATTCCAGGAATGCTGCCTTGCTCCAAAGGGGGAGATAAGGAGCGAGAAACTTGGCAGGAGGAATAAAAAAAATAAGATATCAAATATCCCGGCTACACAAACAGCAATTTTCCATCCCCCCTTCCTTCTAAATCTGCAGAGGGTTTGGGTTTGCCAGCTTCCCGCGGGATGATCTCTCACGCCTCCTCCCCTCCGGAGATATTTTTAAAGCATCGTCATCGAAAACAACTGGTTTGAGTTTGGGTCCAGGGCGACAATTTCCCAGGATTTCCTCCGCAAACCATGCCAAGAAACAGCGAATTAACAAAAAAACATTGTCCGAGATCGCTTATCCAGCCACACAAATCCCTCGGTGGTAGGATTTTTGCCTTTATTTGGCGTGGTGTTTGGATGCGCCCGGCAAAACACGATGGGTAAAACCCTCTCAGCAACAATTTTGGTGGGGTGGGGGGGAAGCTCCCGATCCCCGGGATTTATCTCTCAAATGGGATTTTCCCCTTAAATCCATCTAGAAATGAATTTTTTTAAAGTTTGCTTCTTCTTCACCTCTGTTTTTTCTAATTATAAGGCAGCACCAGTGACTGGTATCAGCACCGGTGCATGCCCAGCTGCCTGGTGATGGGCTGCACCGGTCTGGTGGCACCGTTTTGCAGATTTTAAGGATGAAGCAGATAAAAAAGTAGTTTGTTTTTTTTTTTTTTTAAAAAAAAACCAACCAAAAAATGGTTGGGAAGGGGAGAAGGTAAAATCTCAGCACTGGGCACTGCAAAACTACTCAGCTCCTATTAATCTACCTGCAAATGTTTGGTTTTAAATATACGCAGTATTTGGTTTCAAGGTAGAAAAGGCTTTTTGAGCCCGTGGTTGATGATTCCTGATGTTACAGCCCAGATCTGGTGGATCCGCTGATAATGGAAGAGCAGGATTAAAATGGCACCGGGGAGCCAGGGTGCTGGGAAGAGGAGAGGTGGGATTCCTTGGAGCATCATGATGTTGGGGTTGGGTGGTCACAGATTTGGATGGGCATCCATGGCTCAAGATGGGTGTCCACGGCTCTGAACGGGCATCCATGGATCCAAATAGACATCCGTGGCTCTGGATGGGCATCCATGGATCCTGATGGATGCCAGGAGCAGACCCACCTTCCAGAAGACCAAGACCTGATGTCTTCTTTCATCAAGAGGGAAAGTGCTTTGGAGGACTTCACTGCTCATCCCACCGATGCCAGAGAAGAAGCAAGGACAAGAAGTGGAGACAAGTTTCTCCGGCAGATGCTCCCTACGGATAAACCATGTCTGGGCGCAGCTCTTGGGGAGTGGAAGCGACTTCACGGAGCCCCCCAGTTTCTGCCTCGTCCTATTTAATCAGGATAAAAGCACTCAGGGGATGGTAAAGAAAACCCAAATTCAGGAGAAACGTGCAGAGCAGAGGTGTCAGGTTGGAACAGAGGAGAAAAGCTGTGGACTAAGCCAGGATCAGGAGGGATTAAGCATCAGCTCCCCAAAAAAGCCCTGTGATAGGGTGGTCTCTTGGCTGAGCACATCCCTGCTCCAATTTTGGGTGGGAAGAGGAGCCGCTACGGTTTGACTGCGAGCATCAGCTGCTCCAAAAGCCACTTCTCCTGTGTTGCTCCTTCTGGGAAGATGGTTGCTCTCTTCTCCAACCATTTTCTGATGTGCCATGACCCAGCGGTTCTCCCAGGGGAGCTTTTTCAGGGTAGGCTTTGCCATCGTTCCTGGTACAAGCTTAGTATTGCCACAACGAACCCAAGCAAGACCTTGCAGCAGGATGGGTGAATCCTGCCACTTGAATCACCCAATCAACCAAAACTGTGGCTGAAAGCAGCCGCTGGTGAACGGATGCCTTGGGAGACCCTCCATGAAGATGAAGCCAACGGAGACCATGAGTGGCAAAGCCGTGACAGTCCCAGGGGGATCACCCGGCGGCATCGGTGCTTTCAGAGATGCAATGAGCTTGGCTAACCCAACTGAAGGATGAACCTTCTTCACCGCTGAAGATGGCTGTTGGGTTACAGTTAGTATTGTGTGGTTTGGCATCTCCCCAGGGAGCAAGAGCAGCGAGAAGCCCCGTCCCATCTCTGACCCCGATGGTGTTTCACACTTGCCAGAGATGTCTTCACCAAGAAGACGAAGCCAATGGAGACCATGAGTGGCAAAGCCACGATGGTCCAAGGGGGATCACCCGGTGGCATTGGTGACTTCGGAGATGCCAACCCCACCGAAGGATAAAGCTTCTTCACCGTTGAAGACGGCTGTTGGGTTACAGTTGGTGTTGTGTGGTTCAACATCTCTACCAGCATCTCCCTAGGGAGCAAGAGCACTGAGAAGAAGCCCCATCCCATCTCTGACCCCGATGCCATTTCACGCTGGCTGGTTAAAACTCATCTGCGGAGCTAAAAATCACCAGGATTAAAGAGAAAGGTAATTTCCATGATGTCATTTCAAGATGTTTGAAGAGCAGAAAGCTTAAATCAGTGCATGAGGCTCCGCTCCTGCCAGCGTGTTGGCAGCCACATGTATGTATTTTATTTTTCCCTAAATCCTCATCTTTTACTCCCACCCAGTTTACCCGAAATAGCAAAACACTGACATACGGTTCACTATCATTATAATTTCCACAATTATTAGTTAAAATTCCATGATTATACAAAGAAAGTGCATTTTCCGTAGCAAGCCACTTTATTGATTTTATTATTTAAAATAAAATATCAAAGCTATACAATTTTTCTCCTTTTCTTGGGGGGAAAGAAGCTGGTGGTTACATGGCTGCGAAATCCCGAAGCATGCGGAGAGAATATAAAAATAAACAGATTTATATAAAGTATTTGTAGCAGATCAAGGTTAAGTGGAAAAAAAAATCTAAATAAAAGCGGTTATGGAAACAGTTTGTTTGTAGTTAAATTCATCCCGATTTCCCAAGTCTGGTGCATTCAGGAAAAAAAATAGATCTAGAATTACAAGTTTGCTAAATACATGCAGTTATACATTCCAATAAAATCATGATCCCACGTAATTCCCCTTGTGTCTCCTGGGAAAATAACAAACTTATTTGGGGAAAATATTATAAATGCTTAAAGTGACTTGAGTTTAAAAAAAAAACAACAAACACTCAAAAAGCAATTTTTCGCTATAATATTGGTTATAATCTTTCTGATGTAAATGGGAATCTCTATGAGGTTTTAGGGCAGCAGGGCCACAATAGGGCTTCCTGGATTTGGTGGTGGATGTTTTTTTTTAGTGGAAAATACTCATTTCAACTAATTCTGCTCTTGGAGATCACAGCTGTGACTTCACCCACTCTATGGACCCTGCGAAGCCCCACAAGATTTGGCACATATGTGACTGTGGTGCTGCTGGAAGAACAACCGGGTTGGCTGTTATTCTCCAAATCCCATTAAATACACCAAAATCCGCCTAATTTGACCCAAAAGCCGCTTGACAGGGTGCTGGATACTGCCCCCAAGGAGGGGATGCTCAACCCGGAGCTGGTGCAGCAACTCCACCGCAGCAAAGACACGTTGCCACCGGCAAACCAGGACCCGGCAGCGTCACCGCGGGATGCTGTACGGCACTTGGGAGCATTTTCAGTGAGACCCGTCCTCGAGCAAAGTGATCGGGAAGCATTTCTACGGTAAAACTAAAGGGATGTGGGTTTTTCTCGGCACTGTTATTGGCACAGAGGTGCTGCCTGTAGGCAGGGCTGCCACGTGATGCCTCGCTGCCTGTTGCCTGACTCCCTGCCTGCACGCCGCCCATCTGCCGATGATGCTCTGAGTTTCTTTTAAGTCAAGATTAACCAACACGGCCGTGGTTCCTGCCTGTACCCACCCTGTGGCACCTTGCCGTGGGCAAACATGACTAAACCGAGCCTAACAGATCCCTGTCCTCTCCCACTGAGCGTAAAAGGTGGTGATGAGCTGGGGGAAGACTCGTGTTAGGTCAAGGAGGGACTCTAAGTCCTTCCTATTGTACGCCACGGCCGAGAAACCAAGCCTGGGAACAGGGCAAAAAGAAGCAAATTCTTTCCAAAGGCACAAATCTACTTGAAAAAATAAATGGTTGGTTTAAATCAATCCATCTCTCTCTTAAACCTGAAGGGAAACGGATTGAGGATTAAAACTCACGAAAATAAACCAGCATAGGGAGGACGTGGGGTGTAGCTCGGTGGCTGGGACTGAGCTTCACCAGCACCCACAGCTAGGGGAACCTGCAGGTTAAACCTGGGTGCCTGTGATTTAAACCTAGGTATCTGGGATTTAAACCCAGGTACCTGTGGATTAAATCTTTAAATTAAACCCAGGCGCCTGCAAATTGGGTAACTTTGAATTAATCCAGGTACCTCTGAATTAAACCTGGGTGCCTGTGGATTAAACCTCACTGCCTGTGGATTAAGCCCTGATACTTTTGAATTAAAACCAAGTACTTGTGAATTAAACCCAGGCACTTGAGATTTAAACCCGGGTACATGCAAATTCTGGGTACTCGCGAATTAAAACTCGGGT
The DNA here is from genome assembly GCF_964188355.1 of Buteo buteo. Lineage (NCBI taxonomy): Eukaryota > Metazoa > Chordata > Aves > Accipitriformes > Accipitridae > Buteo > Buteo buteo. The sequence goes on along the minus strand of NC_134174.1, from coordinate 27,055,564 downwards.
ACCTGCAAATTAAACTTCAGTACTTTTGAATTAAACCCAGGTACCTCTGAATTTAACCAGGGTACCTCTGAATTACAACATGGGCAGCTCTGAATTAAAACATGGGTACCTGCAATTTAAACTCAGGTGCCTCCAAATCAAACCCGGGTACTTTTGAATTAAAATCAGGTATCTGCTAATTAAATCCAAGTACTTGTGATTTAAACCCGGATACCTCTGAATTAAACGTGAGGGATCTTCAACTCTTGAGATGCCATGACATCCCAGCCCGCTATTAACCCAGCCTTACGCTAATGCCTCTCCTCCTAAAGACAGGACTGATAACTCGTTAGCAGAAGCACTTAAAAGATTTGCTGAGAGCAGCCCTGCAACCCCACAAACGAGTTCTCCTACATTGCTGAGCTAGCTCTAGCCCCGACTTTTAATCCTTCATAAAAAAAACCAAACAAACCACGTAACTGCGCTGCTGCAGCCTTGAGCAAGCTGCAAAGCCTTTTCCTTTACACAACTGCATAAAACACAAGGATAAACGCAATTTTCCTTTGGGAAATTTCAGAAGAAAAGCAAAATTAGCAACCACAAACTAACTGAGGCTCAGATTTAATTGCCAAAGTTTTAATCGCTACTATTAATTATTGCAGCTGCGGGACTTCTCCACCCGACTGGTCTTTTGGGGGTCCTGGGAAGCATCTCCCAAAATATTTGGGGGATAAAACAACCCAGCTCCGCTAAGCTGTGATGATGAACAGGCAGAGCCCATCTGGTTTGCTGTTAAGTAACCCAAAATTTGGTGCCTATCAAAAATAAGCCAGGTTTTAAGTTGCCCGAGCCCCAGGACGGCGGCACTTGCTGAACCTCAGTGAAATCACGGTCCAGCTCAAGTGCCGAAGCTTGAAGCCGGGAGAAGCAGCTCGGAGAGCTCATTCCTGGCCGCCTGCAAGCAAAAAATCCTACCTAGATGCTTCCAGGACGGAGTTTGGGGTCATTTGCATCCACTAATTGCTAATTACAACAAGCTAAACCAGAATAACCCTCTCGATCGGCACCTCTGGTTTCTCAGAGCTCAAGGCAAAGGCTCAGTCCCATCTCCTACGCTACAAAACCGGTATTATTATTCTTCTTCCTCCCTTTGAAGCCTCCCATTTTCAGAGCTTCAGCAGATTTTTGGTAAAACACTCCCGATTCAATAAAATAACATTTAATTGCCAGCTACAAGGAGGGATGGAGACGTCACATAGATTCAAGCAGGTAAAATAAAAATAATTTAGATTTTAAAAGTTCTGGATTGCAAAAAGGCAAGGGGCAGCCTGTGGGAGCCACTGCTGAGCAGCAAACCCGCACTTTAAAGAGAATAAAATGGAGCTGCAATTAATTGCAATTAATTCTAGCTTACAATTTCATCACATCTGCATTTGCTTATATCCATTAGCACTGACTGCCTCTTTTTTTTACGATAAACCCAAGCAAATGCAAAAATCAAGGTAAAGAAATCCATGTTACCGACTTTTGCCACTGGTTTTAAAATCACAAATATCTACTGCACAAATTAATCCCACTGTACAGCGGCTCGGAGGGCAAATAAAAACTTCATTAACAAAAAATAAATTGTTAAGATGCCAAATCTTGCTAAAAATTGCAGGGCAAATTTTGAAGCTTACTGGCAAATTTTAAATCTAATTCTCTGCTTAAGCCAATGCAGGTGCTGGCACAATTATCCTCCCGGAAAAAAATAAATATGTGGGTATTTTACAACAGCAAAACTAACCTTCCCGTCCCACTCGGAGTCATTAAAATAACACCATCATAAACTAAGAGGACAACATACGGTCAAAAATATGTCTTAAAAGGTCTTAAAACATCTTAAAAGGTCTTAAAACATCTTAAGAAGTCTTAAAACCTCTTAAAATGTCTTAAAAGACAACTTGCAAGTGATTCAACAGTCACGTGGCAAATACCAGGATGGACAAGATCTACCGGATACTGGGCAAATCCCTGCGGTCAAGGGTTTTCATCATGTATTTTATCAGAAAGGGGAGGAAAAAATGGTTCAGGAGAGCGAAAACCCATCGGCATTGGAAATTAACTGAACAAATAAGATTAATTCTCTTAATTAACCTCCTACCCAAAGCGTTATGGCTTGGATTCGCCCTCCAATGGTGATTAACTCTGGCATAGACCAAGGGTATCTGTGCCAGAGCTGTGTTGGTTAAGATTTTCCAAGCACTGGAGTGGGAGCCCAACCTGGACACCATCGGTCTACGTTGGCCAAACAAATCCCAAATACTTGCAGCCAGGATGGCAAACAGCGGAGACGTTGGATTTGGGGAAAAGCAGTCAAAAAGAGGACAAAAGCATTTAAAAACTCAAACGCAAAAGCAACCTGCGCTCCTCCACATCCGCCAAGCCATTGTTTGGGGAGAAACACTCAAAAAAGAGCATTTTCCGCTCTATCGGAAGCTGGCGTTGCCAGAGCGAGAGCAGCACAGAGGAGATTTTGGCACCTTTCTAGGTTTTAATTAGCCCTGCTCATTGAAACAAGGAGGGTTTGGCACCGGCGCATCCCGAAAATTCCAACCTTACGTCTCACATCCCCACTGCCACGCTCCGGAGGGATCCCTGAGATCATCCCTATAAATCATCACCTGAAATACAACCTGGTCAAGGATCCTGCTATCTGGTTGAGGATCTATCATCAGCTTGGGATGGGGGAGAGAATTTTAAATAAAACGCAGTTTTGGGATTTGTAGCACATGGGTTCAGTGGGAAAATTTTATCGCATGGGTTCCATTTGGAAATGGGATGCCGGGATTAAGGCTCTAGATCTCGGATGAGTTGATGTTGGTCAAGATTAACGTGAGATGGTAAGGTGGGTCGTGATAAACTGGTCGCTCTGGTTTATTTTGGTTGATGTGATCGTAAGTTTGGCAGATATATAGATGAATTGGATAAAAACTTGTTTAAGAGCATAAATACAGCCGGTTTTGCTTTCCCCCATCAAGCCAGGGCGGAATTTAGCAGCAAATAATTTGATTTTCTGATTGCCAAGAGTCAACCCTAAACACTCCATCAAAACGTTTTCTAAAAAAAAAAAAAAAAAAAAAAAAAAAAAAAAAAAAGCCCAATTCTATTAAAAATACATTAAAGTAGGTAAATATGTTCAAAGATATCAGACTCCGGACTTCTGCCAGACAAACACATCCCTTAAAAGTGGAGAATCGCTGGGAAGCATTGCCAGCACCGGCTCAAAGGTGAGTCCAATTGATCCTGATTTATTTTGGGGGTTTATATATATTTTTTTTTAATTTCTGTTCCTTTTTTCGGTGCTGTTTGCCCTATGCACCCAACCCCACTATGAAAATAAATCCAGATTATTTTCTGCCACGTGCATCTCCTGATTTCCCAACCCATCGGAGATGCAAAAGTCTTACCGTTGACTTAAATGCTGGGTTAAGCCCAGCTTAACCTCCGGAGTCCAAGCTGAGTTAGCCAGCTAGGAGGAAAAAACAGCTTTAAGTGACGGCACAAGCTTTGCTTCCCTAAAACCAAGGAGGGAACACTAACAAGGAAAGCGTAATAATTAAGAAGAACGTGAGAACAGCTTCATTTAAGCCTGAACGATGGTGGTATGAAGGAAAAGCAAAGAGTTACACAGAGCAAACACCACTCTGGTGATTTAAAATTTAATTTTAAATCCTTTTTTCTCAATATCTGCCCGATGCCATAAAATAAAAATGCTTTTACATGTAAAACCCCATTTCCTCCGTCTTTCTCCATCCTCTGTGGCGCGAGCAGTGCTGGTGACAACGTTTAAAAACCTCTCCTTTGAGGGAAAAATACAGCGTTTTTCTAAAAATACAAATCTAGGTCATTAACCAGACAAAGAGCTACCTTGGCGCATGCTGTTTTTTTGGCTCCCGCGCTCACGTCCAAGTTCAGCAAGGAAAAGCTTATGAAAAATTATTGTGTTGGGCCAGAGACAACATCACTACCGCCAAGTTGTCCATGTCAAGCCCAAAAACGAGCAACATGCGGCTGCGTATATTGGGTTTTTCATTATAAAGACAAAAAATAAAATAATTAAAAGACCGAGCCAGGAATGAAAACATATTTATTTATACAGAAACCAGGTCTAGGACTGAGTCGTTAAATAAGCTGCATCTAACCTGTTTCTGAATCTTCGCTGTCGGAGGAGCTGGACTCGCTGGTGCTCTCAGACTCTGAGGAGGAGAACCCCTTCATTTTAGAGGAACCAGCAATTACATCCACTTTCTCCGCTGCAAGAAGACAACAGTACGACATCATTAAAGGCTAATTAACAACTCCAAGTCCTGCCTGCTGCTGCCTGCTCCTCCCAAACCTGCCTGCTCCTCCTGTACCGACACCAGCAGCCACCCTGGGGGCCGTGCAAGACCTGGGGCGTCTGGATATTCCTGTGGATGGCCTGAGCTGAGCTTTAATCCTGCACCTCTGCTTATTTCTATCGCTGACCTGCACTAGCTGGGACGCAGCGGGGTCTCTGAGGTCTTTGGGGTGATGATTTTTTATGGGGTGGAGTGCGATGGGGGTGTCCCCTTCCATCACCATCCAAAGCAGGATGGGGACGTACTGATTCGAGCCAGCTGGGATTTAAGCCCATCCCAGCAGACGTCCGGCTGCATGACACACGCTTGCTTGCTCGAGCAAGGTTGTTCTTCATCCTCCTAAACCCCTCCAGGGTAGAAAAGTCTGGTTTTACCCAGCCGCTTTAGGCTGGCCTAAGACCAGGGTTTTTTTCTCCTCCACCCTGCCTGTGCCCAGCCACAAGCCGGTGCTTAATCTTGCGTGATACGGGGTTGAAAACTTGCTTTTTTAGCTGCCTCAACTTGTTGGTCTAAGGAGGTGGCAGGAGGCTGAGGCAGTGGAAAAGTATAAAATTGCCTTTTTTTTTTTAATAGCTTAAATGATAAGAAAAAGGTGGCTACTGCCTAGGAGTTGCTCAAGCTACCAGCGATGTTGAAGCCCTTTACTAAACCCCTAGACCAAAGGAAAAAAAAAAATTACATCTTTTGCTAGGGAATGGAAGGATAGAGAAAGCTTCTAGGATTTGGCTGAGTTTGTTTTTCACTTGGATTTATCCCAGGAAGTAATCATTACCCCTTGGCCATGGGAAATCAAGAGATTCCCTTTAAATTCCTTTATTTCTCCCCCTGTCGCTGCCAGATCCCTTTTTGCTGTGGGCAATTTATGTAAAAAAGTATTTAGCTGGTCTTTGGCCATTAATAAAGATGTGTATTTATTATAGAAATATATATTTTAAAATATTTTAAAAATAAAAATGGGTATAAATATATATACCTAAATGGAATTTATGGATATAACAAATGGATACAAAAATAGATTTAAAATAGATTAAAATAGATTTAAATGGATGAAAATATATTAAAGTGTATCAAAATATCCATTAAAAAATAAAACCCAGATCTATTAAAAAAGGGGAAAAACCCTCTTCAACCTCCAGAAGTGGAGGTGAGAGGCGCAGAGAATCCCTCAGCCCGAATCCTGCCAAGTTCCAGAGCAAATCCCCTGCATCTGACATCCGTCCAATACGCCGGCATCCCAAGGATGCCGAGGGGGGAGGAATTGGTTTTCCCCCACCTCGCCTCCGCTCCCTGCCCCAAAACAAATCTCTGCCACTCGTCAGAAAGATTGTTAATGGGTTTAAGAAAAATCGCTTGCATCAGATTGAAATGAACCACTTGCAGCTCTTTGTAAAGATACAAATTGGAATTGAAATATGGACATTTTGGGGTTAATATAGGAATTAGCGGCCTCCTATCAGCACCACCAAATTCCAGCCCCGCAGCAGGATTTTATACACGTATTGATGTGTCATTAGAGAAATGGTCAATTAAATGAAATTAAAAAAAAAAAAAAAAAAAATCCTCTTTTTCACTAGACTAGGTTATCGAGCACCTAAATACCTGCACCCATCTTTTTTCCTGCCCGCCTCTGTCTCGAGCCTAGGAAAGCATTGTTGGAATAAGGAAAAAAACTGGTTTTGAGGATAAAGGTACCTTGAGGTTTCCTCTTCTTCCGTAAACACGACGTTACGTATCTCTCCAGCTCCCGTAAAGTGGATGGTTTTAACGTCTCAAAGTCAATCTCAATCTCATCGGGATTGGAGTTTTTGAGCGAGGGTTCTCTCGACTGGATGATATGGACAACTCGGCCCAGTTTCTCACCGGGGAGTTTATTAATGTCCAGGCTCAGCTGCCTCTTCTCCTCATAGGACATGGGTTTACACTTCTCCTCCTCCTCAGACTCGTAGGCTGGAGGGGGCTTGCTGTTCTTCACCGTCACAGGCTCCTTCTTACTACTTAAGAACAATTATAAAATGTTATTATAGAACAGACCAAAAAGCAGCCGCCTGGGTCTAACCTCTTAAATTTAACCACTAAATCACTCTATTTTTAGTATTTTTACTTTCCACCCTGGAAACAAGCATCTTTTTCATTTACGGCTTGAGCTTGAAGCTCAACCACGAGGCTGGGATGCAGAAGGCTGAGCTCAAGCTGCTGTTGGACAAGAAAGCTGAGCTCAAGCTGCCGTTAGACAAGAAAGTTGAGCTCAACCTGCTGTTAGACAAGAAAGCTGAGCGTAACTTGCTCCTGGAGAAGACGACTGAGCTCAAACCGCCATTAGACAAGAAGGCTGAGCTCAACCTACTGTTACGACACCCAAGGCTGAGCTCAACTTGATGTTAGACACCCAAGGCTAAGCTCAACCTGCTGTTAGACAAGAAAGCTGAACTCAACCTGCTGTTAAGACACCCAAGGCTGAGCTACCCGTCCCAGTGCTCGCTCTCCCAAAGAGATGAGCAGTTCCATGAGATAATTCAGAAAAGCAGAGCAGCTCCGGAGGGGAATTCCTTACATCCGCACTTGGATGGACCAAGGCTCAACTGATGCTGCTCATTTCTCACCAGGAAAGGCAAGAGGTTGGGGTGTTTCAGAGCTTGACACCCCCCAGAGAAGTAAAACGCAGCATCCGTAAAAAACATATGTTCATAAGAAGGGGAAAGAAACAGCTACGGGGACTCCTTGACATCACCATCAGGGTTATCCACACTTCAGGCACTTCAGAACTGATGGAGGTAGATTTGTAGACATTTATCCTACCATTCGCAGCGGATGCAGTGCTAAGGCAGTTAATAAATGACGTCTGGGTAGAAAATTACCCCAGAATTGGTAAAGGATGAGGTTAATGGTGTCACAGACGGTCCATTTCCCTAAAATAATCCGCTGCCATGCCCGCTGGAGTTTATCCAAAGTCTGAACACACTAAACGTTGTGGTGAAGCCCGGGGACAGAGACAAGCTCCAAGATCTTGCTCATTATTTCCTTCTTTCTTAATTTCATCTCATTACATCTAAATATGCCAAACAACTCCCTTTTTGCCTCGGGTTAAATACCAAGATCCTGCCTCCCCTTTGAGCCAGCAGCTGACAAGCGGTAGAGACTTGGCTCTCAGCATCTTACCTCTTCACTTAAAACCTACAGCTTTCAAAAAAAAAAGGAGAGGGAGGAAAAATTAGAGGATTCAAGGATTTGAGATCCAACAGAGCAACTCCACATGATTTTTTTCTTTTTCCTCTCTCCCGTATTTGGCATGCTCACAGCAGCCATGCGGAAAAGCATCAGCCCCCAAAAATGAAGCTAAACTCATGGTTGGGACTTGACCTTGAGCAACGCCTCCGGAGGCGAGGGGCTTGCTGCGAGTCAGCCCTACCAAAGGTGCTACTCGTGAAGAATCCTCTGTATAATTAAGGTAATTAGCAAAGGGGAAATAAAAATATGTAAGTGCTGCGCGGTAAAACAGAAGGATTAGGTGACGGAAGAGGGACAGGGCTGACCTGGAGGTACTGCTGTTGCTGTTGCTTTTCTTGGCCTTCTTGGGTGGCGGTTCCTTGGCTTTGCTTTTCTTGGTGTCTTCCAGCTCTTCCTTCTTTTTGTGCTTCTCTTTCTTCTTCTCCTTCTTGTCTTTCTCTTTTTTCTTTGGTTTGTTCTGCTGTGGCTGGGACAGGGCTGCAAGCTGTTCATGCACTGCTTTAAGCTGAGAGGCAGACACATACAAAGATCAAGATACTTTTGCCCAGCACCTCCTCCTTTTCCATATTAATTAACTTTTTTCTCTACTGCCTAACGCTTTCTTATCTTTTAGTATTAAGTAAGTCGGTTCTTCCAGCTTGTCATCACACTCTGATTTCTGTATATTGAGGTGTTGACCACTGCAAGAGGAAGGAGACAACCTCTTTACGGGTATTCCTCCCCGCTAAGGCAGAAGAGGGCTGCTTGCTTCGTCAGCACTAGTGATGCTTTAATTACCAGCACTAACAATGCCACGAACAGGGAAGATGCGGGAGATAAAGCTACAGGTTGCAACACTGCTCGTTATCTCATGGGCTTCCCCCACACCGGGTAAATACTTGCTCCAGCCCACGAGTTCAGGCAGCCCTGGCGTATCCTGCCTGCTCAAGAGCATCCTGCCTGCTCTGAAGACACCACCCGAGCGCAGGCAGCAAATTCCTGCCGTTGGGGACCATCCTGCGCATCCTAACAGCAACTGGAAGGACCATCCTGAAAAGCACCGATTCCTTCGTTTATCACTTTAAAACTAACAATTTTGGAGCGCTTTGCAGCTGATGGCCACTATTGTACAACTAGAAAGTCCACGGCTTTAAGCAATGTCCCCGAGGCCCCCAAGTTCAAGAAGAAGGACACGCTGGACACCCCCAATCCATCACGATGAATGTGGTACCTGTTCCTGGAGCTCCGCTAACCGCTGAGCTCGCTCTTCCTCAGAATCATCCGATGAGCTGTCGCTGTCGGAGGAACTATCGCTGCTGCTATCGCTAGATGAAGGGGGAGCCACCTTGGTGGGAGGTGGCACCACCACAGGAGAAGAAGCTGGAATCACAGGTTCTTCTGGTTCATCTGGCATCTTGGCAAAGCGCATTTCGAACACGTCCTGCAAATACAGGGAAAAATAACATAAGGTTTGGCAAAGCGGGACACTACAAGCGTGGCTGTGATCTCCAGGCTGTTCCCTACAGATTTGTGGTATCTACCCAAGCAATCAACACGCCGTGTGTCGCAGAGAAGATAATCTTCTGAAAGCTCCAAGTCCACTTGGAATTTTGACCATCTCCAAGATGGTTTGGGGGGAAAAAGTTTACCAGCAAGAAGGGCAAGACTAATTTAAAAACCCGCATCGTCCAGGTTCTTGAGATCATCTACATCTTCTCCTGCAATGGATTCGCAGAGAGCTCAAGGCAGGAATTGCGGCCACAGCTCTGCAGCCGCAATCCCCTCTCCTCTTCAGCCTGCCTGGATTTTCCCAACCCACATCCCGAGAAAACCACCTCGATTCAACCCAAACACTTGTGCAAAGATGTTTCCCATTATCCTCAAGAGCAATGGGTGCGAAGCCAGTTTAATTACAGTTATCCCAATGATGTGAAAGTCCTTTTTCTCCTAAAGCCCGATATGAGAAATCCATTTTCATTTAAACCTAAGACAAGGCAGATAAGGTGGGACAGCCCAGTTGCATTTAAAGCCTGGTTGTCTTTAAACCTGGTTGTATTTCTCAGTGCCTGTTGAATTTATTTGAAGGAAGGGTTTTGAACATGCTTTTTTAGTTTCCCTGAAGAGGAACAAGTGCCTCTTGCATCCAAAAAGAGATTTTTTTTTCCCCAAGGTGCCACCTTGTGAAGGGCGAAGCACTTGCAGACAAAAATGCCATTTTTTTGCACCTCCTACAAGACAAGGGAGACCTGAAACCTGGCTCGACTCACCCCTTTTTAGGTCTTTAGAAGTCAGGCACTTATTTCTGAGCTTAGCAACTTGCCCCAGGCTCCTTTTAGAGCCTGTAAGGAGACGGGCAACTCCCACAAGATGACTCAGGCGATGGTGGGAAGGACAGCCTGAAGGTGGCACAAGTGTCAGCGTCCACCTCTTCAATACCAAGTCATAAAAAATAAAAGATAATTTCTCCTCCTGCCTGAAGGTTTGACTTTCAGTCTACAGTTACTATTTATTTTTCCTATTTTCCATGTCCTGGGTGTGCGGCTGAGACCGCAAACCCACCAGACAAGGTCTGTGCCTTATTTCTAAAACTCTACCGACTGTAAACATTAACTGTGTGCATGTTCATATGGATTTATACAACTTATCCAAAATCCTTCAGCAAGTCAAACACCCCGTGATATCAAATCACACTGATTTAACTCATCGCTCGAGCATGGGAGCGGTATTTTCATGCATGAAGGCTTCCAGTTCTTCTAGCTCAGGCTCATCCTTGTGATTTTAAGGACCTGTTGGGCTCTCCCCTACCTCAGCATACATTATTTTTTCCACCCTCCTTCTTAAATGTGAGCAGGCGGAGCGCTGCTGGACTGCATTTCTCCATTCTCAGCCTCCTCGTGCCTTTATTCAGGGCTTTTTTTCAGCAGCGACGGCTTTTCTGGACGCTGTGGATGTTGCTTTGCTGCTTCCATCTGCCGGCAGAAATGCCACTGACTTCCATTTACGCGCTCAGGCTCAAATTTCAGGGGAAGGAGCAAAAAAACGCTGGAGGAAAATGAGATATTTCCAAGCTCCTCCAGCAACGGCATCGCTTATGGGATGATGGAGGCGCACACATATATTTGTCACTGAATCACTGGACTTAATGGGTGTTTACAACCTAATTATTGTTTTCCATGAACCAGAAAGTCCAGTCCTTGATTATCACCAGCAGGCAATGCTACACCACCGTATATAATGAATTTTTAAATTCTCTAGGGTCAGAAATAAAACCTTCCTATTTTTTTATACCTATCTAGTCTTTTAATTAACAGGAAGGCTAATTTAAAGTTCTTTTGTGTGAAGTTAAAAAGCAATCTATCAACTCTGAAGCATCCGGGTTATGAAAAACCAACAGTGTCTGAAGGATCCCTAGCAATGCACGCAGGAAAGCATGGAAGAGAAAACCCCATGAGTAGATAACAAGCTAATTAATGCCTTTTTAATCAAGGGATTCTTACTGCTACTGTTTTGTACATCACCAGTACCACTGACCCATCCTTGCTTGGACAAACATAAATCATAAACCTCTTCTGTGAGCTGGTGGTAACCCTGAAAATCCAAGAAATCATTTACTGACGATGAAATGGTAACAAAAAGCAGAAAAATGAGTTATTTCAGCAGTTGATGTTTCCAGGACAGAGGGGTAACACAGCAGGCAGTGACCGGGGCGGTCTATTAAGCAAGACGCCGTGTATATTGTTTATGGGAGCTCAAGTCCAAACTTGAATCCTCGGCCTTGTTTGCAAACCTCAGCAGCACTCCAGAAACCTCCTTTTAAAAATTTTATTTCTGAAATCAGTTTTCTGGGCACAGGAAAAGCAAACGGAGAGGCTCCGCCTTGGTCTCAACCAGGTGGGGAGCGGGATCCAACTGGTATTTTGGTACCCACCTCCATCGCATCGCTGCTAAGGGGCTGCTCTGAAATTTAATGCCCATTTTCTGGGTACTATTACATTCAAAAAGCACTTTTATAAACTTTTATGTCAGAAATAAAGTTTCCCGAGTGGTTGCTCTGTGCGGGGACGTGTTCCCGAGCTTGTCCATGGGATTGATGCGGGTGAAATCCTGATTTCATACAGCCCTTGGTCCAGACGGCGTCACCTGGCAATGCTGGTCGCTGAGGATTTTCCCCCATAAAAAGGGGTGAAAGAAAAGAAAAAATCACAAGTTTCCATGAAACTATTCAGTGCTCAGCAGCCTGCAACAAGAGTGACCAGAATTTCAGATTGGATATCACCCTTTCATTCTGGTGTTGGCTGGAAAATGCTCCAAGACGTCGGTTAAAGAGGCTGCAAAGTTCTTCATTAGACCAAAACAAGAAGGAAAGAGCAGCCAGAGGGTGAGCATCATGTTTTCCAGGCATTTAATTACCACGAAATCCAGAAAAAGACATGAATAAGATGATGAATTCTACTGAATTCATGCTAAAAGCAAGCTGAAACACACATTTACTCAGCATGTACTCATCTCAAATTAAACCAGCCCAAACCTGAGCTGTATTTTTCTAAAAGCATCACAAAAAAATAAATGTGTCTAAAAACTGAGAACACACGTGCTGGCTTTGCTGCTGCTTCGTTTCCTTGATCCTTTTGTCGCAGATTCATATCTGGATCAAAGCAAAACAGCCAGCAGCTTTTTCACGAGCCGATACTTTCATCGAGTGAAGTTCCTTTGACGTTAGCAGAGGGGGAAGCTGCATCACATGGAGGTTTTTACATGAGGTTTCCAGTTAGGAAAACCCAGCAAAGCTATTAATATCCAGTTTCACCTTTTTGGGGGGTTGTATCTCAAATCAAACATCCTGCAACCTAATAGTTTTCCCCCCAATTTAATACCTTTTTCCCCAACATAGTAGTTTTTCCCAATCTCTCCAGTGCTTTCTGGTGTAACTCAGATCCCTTCTCGACCTGTTTTCTGAAGGTTAAAGCAAACCACGCTGCTTTTCTTCTCCTTTCACACAGTGAGAGCTCCACCGCTGTGTCATTCCACACCGCTGGAGTTGCACTTTTCTATGCTAATAAAACCTCTTCCCTTACAGATTTGGTTCCTGTGTCCTCACATACGTCTCGCGTCCCGCCAAGCCCAACCTGCATCCACTCTTTGCCATGGTCGAGGCATCTTTCCAGTGTCCAGCACGCAGCTCCACACATATTTTGGAATTTCACAGAAACTCCTGGCTGCTCCATTGGTATCAAATGTGACACGGTGAAGTTATTAAGGAGGGACCGAATGATGTACAGCAGGAGACCTTATTTCTTTAGAAGACAACAACTGTGCCCACAATCCTCCCAAGGCAAAAAAAAAAGGAGAAATCAGCATTTAAGGGAACGAACTGCCCGAAATCACAGATATGGGGGATGCCTGAATGTTTTTAATGATAGGTGTTGAAATGCTTGGGTCAAAAAATCCAATGTAGGAGCTCTTTTTTCCCTTGCAGCGGTCCTCTGCGGCTGCTGCAACCTTCTTCAGCACCGAAAGGAACTTGATCTCTTCCAGATCTGCTCGGAGCAAAGTGCTTTTCCCTGCTTCAGCCAGGCGACCCCACGTAGCAGCTCTGATTTACCGAGAAACGAGGGAATCAAGACAACTTTTTGGAGTAGCGGAGCGCATGCATTAAGCTAAGCACTTCACTCGAGACTTGGGGCTTCTTTAGTAGCTAATTCGTTCATTACAAATGAGTGGAGAGCAGAAAACTTCACCATAAGAATGAAGGAAGAGGTAACTAAAGCAGCACAACACAGCAGGTACTGTCGCTTATTTTCCCTACAAGTGTTTTGAGGAGTAAAGTGACATTTTGGAGCCACACTTTTCCTTCCTACTCTTGTATCAAAAAGCTAAGAGGACACAAAGAAGACGCTATTAAACAAAATAAGAGTTTAAAGGAGCAAATTGGGCTGAGTCAGCCTGCTCCTTGTATCACTTGCGCAGCAAAAAGTATAATTTTTTTAACCATTATCCACCACGCTGGCATTTTTTTAATGTCATTTCAAGACTACATGCCCCTTCACACTGGAAAATAAATCAAGAGAGACGCCGGCGTTCATCAGAAACCGAAGCAGGCTGCAACAACGCACATCCTTACCTGCAGCTTCCGTGCCATGGCCACCACCTCGTGATCAGCGGGGTTGTACTTATAGCAATTGGAGAACATCAATCGTACGTCCGCCGCAAATTCCTGAGCATCTCGGTATTCCCGGTTCTCCAGTTTAGACTAGAAAGGAGAGGAAAAAAACCCAATAAAAGTCACTATTAACAATGCAAATACACCAAATCGATTGATTCATTAAGTACAGCTCTGTGGCACCCACAGATTCTGCACACCCATTTTCTTCCTACACTGGAATGACTAATTGTGGTCAAAAGAATGACTAATTTTGGTCAAACGAAGGATTGTGGATGGTTTATAAAAAAATAAGAGCTGATTACGGGCATCCTCAATGATGTTCAAAAGAGGACTACCTACTTTCTAAGCCACCTTCTCACTGTCTGTGTGGTTGATAGCAGCTAGGCGTTTTGGATGAAGAACAGAACGGGGATGCTTCAACACCGATGAAGAGCAGTGTTGAAGGCCAGGAGTACAAACCCTGGCTCTACCTGACTTAACCAAGAAGGGCTAAACCTCCATGACTATGTGTTGGCAGAAGAATATGGTGAGCTTTGCTCAGATCGTTCCCCTAGAAGGAAGATCTCGAGAGTTGCCTTAACGGTGTAGCCTGGTTGGAGGGACAGAGGACACCAGGATGGTCCTTCACCCAACGATGGAAGAAGATGACAGGCTTTGTTGATGCAGGGGCCAGGTTTTAACCATCCTGCCTGCTTTCAACCATCCACCCTTCCTCCAGGAACCAAGCTGGTGTCTCTAGAGCTTGGAGCTCCACCCTAGGAAAGCACAGACCTGCTCTATGGCTACCTGCTCCTGTCCCAAGCCTATGTGCAGCTGGGAGGACTGATATGGGTGGAGACAGCCGTGAGATGACCCCTCATCCTTCCAAATGCTGCGTCCAGCTGTGGCAACGCCAGCTGAGCCAAGAGAAGTTTCATGCCTCCTTCTCCCTCCCTGGGAAAGCGGGGTTGAGTTGGACAACTGGAAGACGGAGAACATTCAACAGCTGTCCTGGCAACTTCTGCCAAGGGTGATCTCAGACACACAGCCCTGCCAGACAGTTGGGCAGCAAGATGTACAGGCAGCAACGGACGTGCAAGACCTAACGCTCGCCACCGGCCAGTCCGGAGGAGAAAGCCAAGAATTTAATTTGGCATCCTCAAGGTTTGGCCGACCAAGATCCTACAGGTCTGAAACGCCATGACGAAGGAAGAGCCATGATCCTCGCTGACTTCGGCCCCGGTGTAACCTTGGCAAGGAGTGGGCTGTGGGAAGGGAAAACTCACTCCTCTGGTTTTAAAACACAGGCCCAAACTGGGCAAAGCAGGAGTCAGAGCTAAACTTAAACTGCTTGCACACAAATTCATCCTGTAGCTAAAAAGTTAGAGACGTCTAAATAATGAATTAAGGTTTGGGAACTAAAAACTTAAAAGACTTCTACATACAGAATTAAGGTTTCATAACTAAAGTTAGACTTCTAAATCATGAATTAACACTTCAAAGGGAAACATGGATGACTCTGCAGTCACTTAAATAACTCCAATAATGAATTAAAGTTTCAAGGGGAAGCATGGATGAATTTGCAGTCGCTCTTTAAAATGAAGCAATTTTAAGCTAGAGTGAACTACCTGTGCTTAACAGAAGACCGATTTAGACAGACAACTTCAGAAAGACGGGCCTTTATTTTAAAAAAAATATGAAAATGGGGTTGGTTTAAATCAAATCCCCTTATTCCTGTAATTTATGCTCTCTGAGGCCATCTCCTGGGCTAAATAAAAAAGGGTAGATTTATACGGTAATGGAAATTTTCTATAAAAAACTCGTGTGAGCGTTTCCTAAGAGCCCTTCTGGAAGGATGCCAACTTGTTTGTTTTTTCCCAAATGTCAGGATAACAGCAAGAGAAGAAGAGAGACCGAATGTACCAGAAACCTACGGCCAAAATAAATCTGGCAGACATCTGAAGATGCCTGGTGCGCACGCGCAGGGAAAAAATGATCTTTTTTTCTGCTCCGATCCCGACCTCCCCCTCCTATAAACCTGAGCTTACTTTGATTGTGCTCAGATCCATGGGATGTTTAATGATATCGCAATAATCGTGCAGTCCCAGTGCTTCCACATCCACAGGTTTGTAGAAGGGCCAGGCATAGGCAGCGTGTTTCTTGGCGAACATCTCTTTGATGATCCCGCTGCAGTATTTTAACTGCTCGGATATTTTGCTACTCTTTTCTACCACGTGTTGTTGAGAGTCTGGAACGTCCTTCTTTGGAGGCTTCACCGGGCGGCTGCTTTCCCGGCGTGGACCCAGCTTGGTGGACTTGGGTTCGGTGGGCAGTGATGACGATTCATGAATTGGGTCGATGGTTGTTGGTGTCGTGGTGTCTGCTTTCCTCTTCACCCCTTTTTTTGTCTATAACCGAGCAAATAAAGCAATATTACTTTTGGCACCATACTTTTGGCTTCAACTGAGTTGTGTTTCTTGTAGCGTTCACTCGGATTCGCCATCGCTAGTCACTCAAGCCTCATGGCAACGCTACGAGAAGAACATTGGAAGCCGTTCCAAAAATATTCAGATAATGTTGGTCTGTACCGAGTTCTACAGAAAAACATAATGGATTATCTCTGTTGTACGAGCAAAGGTCAAGGGCATGAGTCACTTCAGCAAGTCAAGATTTTCTTCCTGAGTCATATAAAGCTTAAGGAAGGAAGGTTTTAAGAGGATGAATGGGGTTTCCACGCAAACCCAGGTGGAATTTGTCACATCTAACCTTAACTGGTGTCAGAGAGGGTCACTGTAGGCTCCTCATGTTTCTCAAAACATGAATTTTTTGACCGAACTGCAGCCATTTGCCTTCAAATGTGACTCCAGCCGCAAAGCAAAGGGCGACCACTTGACCGACCGTGGCGTTTCAACGCCTTGAAGATAATCTAAGCCATTGCGTTATGATATTTAAGGAATTACTCACCTTCACGGGCTGGGCGGGTGTTGGGATAACAGGAGGGTGAGTCTGGATGGGCTGGGGAGCTGGAGCCGGCGGTGTGGGGGCCTGGGGAGCAGGCGGAGGAGGTGCAGGAGGTTGAGGAGGCACCATCGTCATTACCGGGGTCTGGACGATGAGGTCGGGGGTGACGGAAGGAAAGGAATGAGTCGTCTGCGCAGACTGGAGGTTTTGCTGCGGCGCCTGTGTCTGCGCCGGGGACGATGCTTGGGTTGCGTTCGGTACCGTGGATGATCCTGGTTTGGATGTCACTGCCAAGAGAAAAGAAAGAAAGGGTTGCTTCTCCCTTCAAACTTAGTTGTTTTAACGGGAAAACAATTAATGTTTCGTAATACCACCATTTAAAGCATATTCCTCATTAGACAATTAATATCTTGCAGTTCCTGTTCTTGAGCAACCAGTCAGGGACAAACACTCGCCACGTTTTCCTTCACGAGGATTATTTTTATGGCTCGCTAGGTGAAATAGTGAAGCAGCTCAGGACCTTACTGTGCCAAAACCCCTCCAGAAAAAGACCAAGATCAGGCAAAAGGCATCCTCCTCTCTTCCCCTTCCCTTCCCACAAGATTTCTTGCAGGCAGGGCAAGGAGTCAAGCACATCTTTTCCTGCCTACCCTTTTTTCCTAGGCAATGGTTCTTGACTATCAGTATTTTGGAGCCAAAACTGGGCAGCTCTTCCTTCAGGAGCAATTTTGTGCTCTATTATCAAGGTGAGTTTAATTCCTGGAGACTTAAGTCCTTGCAGCTGATACTATCCAGGGCAAATCTCTCCCAACGGCTGGAGAGCAAGGTCCTCGTTAGGGATTTCAAACACAGAGCAACCGTAAAGGTTGGGACACGAGGTTGGAAACGTCAGCGCTGTCCTTGGACCTTCTAGTGTCGCCGGACAAGTCACCTCCCTGCTGAAGCTGCTGCTTTGTGGGGCAAAGCTCTGATCAAGCTTCCAAACTTTCCGCTGTGATGAAACACCCTCCAAAGGGTAATGCTGCAAAGCTCAGATGATGCCGAGACACACCACGAGGCTTCCAGCAGATCTTAAAGATGGAGGTATGAGCAAAGTGAGATCAACCCCAAAGTCCAGAGAAGGTTTGCGATCAGCAGTTATTAGAGGAGCACCTTCCGTCAGATATCAAATGCACCTCATTAGCAATAATCGGATTTATATCTTCAGCAAGGAGACAGCTTGGTATCTTTTAAAACATGGTGACTATCCTTTACACTCACCCTGAGCAGAGAGGAATCCTACCGCTCGATCTGTACCTATGCTCACCTCCCAGGCTGCAGACTGGAGTCTGGCTGCTCTTTCACCGCTCTCTCAACAAGGAGACTCTCCCGAGCGTGACACGTTAGCTATGTGTCCTGCCCTGCCGGCTATCCAACACCTCTTCCAAGAATCACTCCCAAAAATTAATTAATTAGAGAAGAAATGCAGCCAGATTTGTTTCCAGTCAGTCCGCAGGAGCTGCAATTATTGCAATCCCACTAGAAGAACGTTGCGTGTTAACAGATGCTCAACTATGACCGCTAGCGAGCTTATTTCCACTAAAGCCAAAACAGGAACCTATTCAGAGAATAAAATTGGGAGTTTTCATCCCATTCTCCTTGCAAAATGACAGCGGAGTCTTGATGTCTCCAAATAAGGTGGGGACTTGTAGCCAGAGGTATCCTGGGGTCCTGCTGGGATCCCCTGGTCCTGCTGGGATCCTGTGGCTCCTGCTGGGACTGTGAACCAGCTCTGCATTGCGTAGGCAAAGTCAATATATTTCACCTCCCACATTACACAGGAGCTTGAGATTTCTATTAGAAACCCTGGGGGAGGGGGGGGTTGTAGCAAAGCTTTCCAGCCAGCATCACACCTGGTTTTCAATAATTTAACCCCAAATCAGTTATTATACACTGAATTATTTACTGCGCAATATGATTTAACAGTAGGCATAGCAGCCTAGGCAAAATGATCTTGCAGGTCGCCAAATAGATATTCTAGATAGCAAGTATATAGTTATTACATTATCATATTATTCTACTCTATTATTCTATACAGCAAATCACAACGTAGAAGCACCAGGTGTGGGATGCCCCAGACTACATACGGGCCATACAGGCTTTCCAGATGAACCTACAGCTCTCTTTGGAGAGCTGGTCAATACTATAGGTGAAGAGCTGGAAGGTGATGAGCTCAGGTGGGGACCTACACATTATATATGCTACAGGATCGCGGCAGAGGAAAGGAGACCCAAGTTTGTAAGCGCCTCTCTACGCCGTGTAGGTAAAAAGATCTTCTCTACGGGTGATTTCATCACTTCTCCTTCAAAGAGATGCTGAGAAAGGTGATGGCCAATAATTTTCTAACCAAGGAGAGCTTCTCCCTGCACACAGTAATGGAATATCAGGGACAGTGCCTAAAAAAAATAACAAAAAAAATCTCAGCTACAAGAAATCACGACTTGGTCACGCGCAGGACAAAAGCATCAATTGGGTTTGTTGGTGCTTCAAAACCTGGATTTCACGAAGCCAAAAGGACTCAATGACACGGAGAGAAGGAGAACTAGAGTCATGCAAGAAAAACACGCGTGGACACGCGCACAGTCCTGTAACAGAGAGAGACACGGACAGTAAAAAATTGCCAAGGGAAGGGAAAAGAAAATAAAGCCAAAATAATTAAAGCAGTTTGAAATGTTCAGCTTTACGACCCTTTTTTTGTTCCTCGGTGTTTTAGATGAAAAGATATTCTGAAAATGGTACAAAGTCCCTCTTCACAGAAAGATGACGATTGTCAGTAATAGATCGGGGAAGACTCAGGAGATTTAGTAAACAGTGCTGCTCTGAATTTGCACTCGCTGTCCGGGTGATGGCAGTACAGAAAATGTTTTCTTTTCCAACAGCTACTGAGGATATTCCAACAGCAACTACTGAAGTCCCAGTTCCCCTCTAATTACCCGACAACTGGTCCCCAAACCCTTCCAGGGTCGACCCTCAAGCTCCCTGGTTATCTCCTGCTGATTTTCCAGTAAATCTTGGAAAATAACCTGTTGGCATCCCAGCACCACCAGTCTGAGGCTGAGACAAGAAGAGACACGAGGATTCACAGCATTCCAGAAGGGTTGCGGGATGCTCGTGCCAGCTCACAGGCAGTAAATACAGTGAAAACATTTTTTTTGGTGACACAAGTTCAGGGACACTCCTGCACATGGCATTTTCCTTGGTATCACAAAACTTTTGGGTTAGAAGAGTAAGAATGATACAAGATGGAGATGAGAGATGTTTAAAAATAAGAAGGGGATCTTGAAAGTGGACATGCAACTGATGAGGTGCCATTGAGATCAAGTCACAGCCAGGATGTTCTCAACCCTTTGAGGGACGATCCAATGGCGTTGGCAGCTGACGTCGAGCCTAGAAAATGGTTGATATACCAAAAAATGAGCTAATGAAATCCTTGAGGTATAAACTGGGGAATCGGAATGTTATTTTACCTCTAGTATCAGTTATATCTATGTCCAGTTATGGTGTCCACAGTTACTGCTGTGAAAAACTGCAGAGGGTTCATAGAAGAGCTGTAAAGGAGGACTAAGAGATTGGAAAAAAAACCTTATAGCCAAAGAATCAGATTTTTATGGAGAACACAGATTGGAAAACAAGGGAGCCTTCAATATAATGATGTTATTTCAGACCAGAAATGTATCAGGAAAACACCTAACCTGGCAGCTAGTTAGCGCGCTCCTTCTCTAAAGGCCAGCAGAGATTTTTTTTTTTACTCTGTATTAGATGTTCTTCTATGGGACAGACCGTAAATAAATGACTCGGTGGTAGAACTGTGCTTTTATATTACACAGCGGAGAGAAGATTGGATTAAGTGAGAAAAATGGTAATTTTTGATCCTTTAAATTACTAATCTGGGAGCAAAGCTTCAAAAAAAAAAGCCTACGTCATTAACATAAAGTCTTAAGGGATCAACAGACACAAATACAGAACATCATTTTACTGATTTATAACCTTAAACAGGGTTCAAAATGCTGCGGTTCTACTTTATGCAGAGCCTAAAGCATGCAGGTTAATATTTCAGCCCTGTGAAAGAGCAAGACAAGGTAAATTAATCAGTTTGGCTGCAAAAAAAAAGGGGGGGGTTCTGGGATTCTGGCCAAGCATGGGTAAGGTCTGCACAAAGCGAATTCATCTTCGGGGAGCGGCATTCCACCTCACTTGGGGCAATGCATCCTTTTGAAGGACGGTAAGCTCGTCAAGCATCATTATCTACCCTCCAGTTATGGCAAAATTAATAAATGAGGCGTGGAAATTATAATTTGAGGAAGTTCTCTGGAGGACAGCCGTGGGTTGCGATGCTCAGAACTGTTTTCAGATGCTCTCCGCACCAGGATTCCCCTGTCAGTCTGTAGCTGTCATGTTGTGATCGGTTCTTCTGGCACCACCGATGCTTTTCTAACGCAACGCAGCTTTTTTACGAGAGGGAGTCCATAGGGGAGGACGTGAAAAGCAGCTGTGAAACTCTGATACAACAGAATTTATGCTGCTTTTTAACAGCTGTACTTTACCCTTGAGGTATTGCAAGGGATAGTTCATCATCTTGGCTCCCCGACAGCAGAAATGGAACTTTTACTATTGCTCTCAGCTTTTTAACCTTCACGGAAAAGCCGGGAAAGATGACATTTCACCAGCACTATAAATACACGTGCCTTAGCAGTGCTGGATTTACTGCTGTCTGTCCCCAACACTCCTCCTCCCCTAAAAATGATGCCCAGAAGCTACAGATGAGGGATTTTTAAGACATCACTCAGCCCTGCCTTTCATTAGAGAGAGTCTCATGCAGATAGGCAAGAGCACAAGGCAGCTGCCCTCCTTCCCACCCAATCTGAGAGTCTCTACACAATAAAGTGAGGCACTGAGAACACTGACAACCACGGCAATCCCATGCAAGGATGGCTGGGTTTAATTAACACCCCAATTAAACACCCCAATTTACATAGGATGAAACCAGGTCCAGGGCTTGTGGTCAAGACGCCACGTGAAGTTGAGCGTGGCTTAATTACAAACATTGTACGAATAAGCATCGTACCTGCTTCCTTCCTTGCACGTCCTCTTCCTTTCGTCTGGGCTATAACGATTTCCGTTTCCTCCTGGGTCATTTCGGAGATTTTCTGCAGGAAAAGCTTTTCTAGAGCTTCTGCCATTAAGACTATGTCATCCCCTGGCTGGAGGAAAAACAGATAAGATAAATTAGGCAAGATATATATTTCCAGAGAGAGGACTTTGTATTTTCACCTCCTTAGTGCTGCTACTTCCATTACGGTGCAGTGGAAAGGCGCACGGGATACTATCCCAAGCCCTGAACGCACAGACAAATCGTCACCTTAAAGCCCTTGTATTTTATAGGTAAAACCAGGTGATGGGCAGGGAGATCACCAAAGAGAAACCCTGGAGAATAAACCAACGCACGGTATTACCTGCATGCGGCAGAGGCTGTTTGCCGAACGAACGGAGGAGGGAAAAGAGGGAAAAAGAAAGAGCTGGATTCATGCCAGCCAGTCATTTCCACCACACGCGATCCCCCTGACTTGGCGGGTCTCATGGGAGAGGTCTTTCCGTAGAGCATCAGGGTAGGGGGTAAGAAGAACTCCATACGAGCTTGCAGGGAAATTTCCTCCTCCAAAAAAGGAGTTTTTTAAGGAGGAAGTTGACAGTTGGGGACCTTTATTTGTTGCTAAATCAGCGCAGAAGGAAAGGATGGCACTAAACAGTCCTTATAGATCCGGAGGAGAAGCCTGTATTTGCAAAGGTCAAGTAAAACAGAATGGAGGACACCTAGAGAGGATGAGATCTTCTGTCCAGGGGCACCCTGCAGGAGCGTGGGTGAGAAGAGACAAGATATATGAGGTTTTGAAGTTGTTTTACGGATAATAATAACACTGGGCAGAGAGGGAAGGGCAGGCAGCAACAGAACAAGAGTCCGGATTGATGCGATGACGATAAACCAATGGCCATCGTTGTCACAACATGGTGACGCCAAGAGAAGGCAGCTCCAGCTCTGCCATCAGCACAAGGACAGTTAAAACCACGTTTGCCCATCAGACGGCATGCACAAACCTGCCTGGCTGATGGTCTGCAGACCCTGTGAGGTCCACAGAGATGTTTCTATACCTTAGATGCTTTTCTGCCTTCCAGCTTGGAAGAGACCAGCAAAGCTCAGGGTGGACAGGGGACATCAGGGAGAAAGCTGGCAGGGGGAAGACACCGTGGCGGGAGAACGTGGCAGAAGACTTTAAGGCGCATATGAGTAATTTGAAGCCTCTAAGAGCCTACCCTCATTCCAGTTGCATCATGCTGGCTCAAACCAGACAGGGCAATGACCAAGGAAATGGTTTTGAAGGACCCAAACTGCTACCCACTATTTATTTGGAAAAAACTAAAAAGGTCTTGTGTAATATTTCTGAGAGGAGGAGGCAAAAAAGGTCAAAGCACGTGACAGGGATGGAGAGAAAAGACCTGTGAGAAACAAGGAGGGCAGAAACCAAATGGGAACCGAACCACTTGGGCAAGCAGAGGAAAGGGTGGACTGGTCGGAGAAGGAAAAGGACGGAGGGAACACTGAGGCTCTGACCACATCTTGCTGACCTCGAGGACGACAGTAAACCCTTTGTTTGTTATCTGCTGTCCTCTTCCTACATAAGAAGATAGCGAGCTAGCATCTTGTGGTCAGTACAGCCTGGTACCACCTCTGAGAACCTTCTCTAACTCTCCAAGCTCCGCCACCACCCCCGGGTTTCGGCCGACACATTTTTTCCTGCACCCCAGGTGGTTGCACAACTGTTTATAAAATGGTTTTCAGGATGTTTCTCACTGTCTGGAGGGGAATCTTCTACAACGAGGTCAGGGTCAGGCATGACAAACTCAATGTGCTGCTCCGTATATCCCTTGTTTTTATCCCTACCACATTTCAGAGTTTCAAACGAGCCTTAAGTCGGCTTCTTAACAAAGCAAGAGAAAATACAAAGCACAGATCTACTTCTCAAGTATTTGTCTGATAACATTCATGGCTCTGCTCGACAGACCCTAAGAAAATCTTAAAAATTTCCTTTTAAGTAAAAAAAAAGAAACGAAACAATGTCTAGACTGAAGATATCTGCTAATAATTTTTCCGGGAGGGAAGGCTGCTAAGGCAGCCCTGTCTGCATCTTGCTTCTCAGCAGAAGACAAGACGCGCCTGAGCTCCCATCGGTTTAATCCCGTTTGTTTTCCTAAAGAAGCTGATCTCTGTGGTCGTTCCTTTTAAGGACCGTTCAAACAATGTCTGCATTTCCGTGCTGGTCCATCGAGGACATGGAAGATTCCCTTTGGAAAAACGCAGATTCGGGAACTTTTCGTACCTTATTGTAGATGTAGCAGTTTGTAAACATCGTGTTAAAATCCTGGATACATTCTTGAGCGTTCCAGTAGTAGTTATTCTCCAAGCGTTTCTTTATTGTTCCCATATCCATTGGAGTTTTAATTATCTTATAATAATCCTGCAAAGGGCAAAGAAGGAGAGGTCAGTGTGGGAACTAAAACATCCGCCCAGTTTAAGGACTGGGATTCCTCCATCTCACCCCTGGACAGTCCTGGGCAAGATCCTCCATGCCCAGCAGATACTCAGCTGCCAGACTTCATCCCCATCAGCCTCTCAGCTGGGATTTTTAATTAAACAAACCTTTGGTAGAGGAGTAATTTAACCCCAGAGGCATCAAAATTTCCCGATTCTAGGTTTTCAGTTGGTAACGGTGCTGAGTATTTTCTAAAATTCTTATGGGAAACGAATGACCCTTTGCAGGAGGTCACGTTTAACACAGCTACATGAGAAGTGGGGAAATCAGATTTATTACAGCCCATTAAACACATCCAGATTAATATAAAAGAAGTTGTTTCTATTTTTAGGTATAATATTTAGGGGGAAAAAAAAAGGCTGGAAATGCCGTTGCTATAGAACTGATGCTCTCCAGATGCAACAATAAGCTTGTTCCTGCCGTGAAGAAATTAAATAGCCTAATGTTTGGGTAATAGATTATAAATTTAGAGCTATTATATCTTAAAGGTAAAAGTGGGTGTTAAGCCGAAACAGCTCTCTCAAGGGAGAGAGGGAACAAACCTCTTCTGGTGGGAGCTGGAAGGGTCCAAACCAGACGTGCAGCAGAGGAGATTTACTACAATAAATAAACTCTAAATTACATTTCAATTTTTGCTAGCTCTTTGGGTTTTACTCCAACTTCTCCTGGTGATGGTGCCCAGGCTGAGGCAGGGAGCGGGCAATGGGAAGGGCTGCACTGTTCCCTTCTCCATCTGTGATGTGCCAGGCAGCACACCGGCAGGCAGCGATGCAACCCCTGCGCAGCAGGGAGAAGGCTTCCGTGCCAATTTACAATCATAAAATTGTTTAGGTTGGAAAAGACCCTGAAGATGATCGAGTGCCATCATTACCCTGGCACTGCCAACTCCACCACTAACTGTGTCCCCAAGTGCCACGTTTACATGTCTTTTAAATCCCTCTGGGGATGGTGACTCAACGCTTCCCTGGGCGGCCTGTTCCAGTGCTCGACAACCCTTTGGGTGAAGGAATTGTTCCCAATATCCCATCTAAACCTCCTTGAGGCCGTTTCCTCTCGTCCTGTCACTTGGGAGAAGAGCCTGACACCCACTTCGCCACAATCTCCTTTCAGGTAGCTGTAGAGAGCGAGGAGGTCTCCCCTCAGCCTCTTCTTCTCCAGGCTAAAGCACCCCAGTCCTCTCAGACGCTCCTCATAAGTTCTCTAGACCTTTCTCCTTGTTCTCCAGACCCTTGACCAGCTTTGTTGCTCTTCTTTGGACACGCTCCAGCACCTCAATCAATGTCTTTCTTGTAGTGAAGGGCCCAAAACTGAACACAGTATTCGAGGTGCGGCCTCACCCGTGCCAAGTACAGGGGGCCGATCGCTTCCCCAGTCCTGCTGGCCACACGATTTCTGACACAAGCCAGGATGCCGTTGGCCTTCTGGGCCACCCGGGCACGCTGCCAGCTCACATTCAGCCGGCTGTCGACCAACACCCCCAGGTCCTTTTCTGCTGGGCAGCTTTCCAAGTGCAGGACCCGGCATTCAGCCTTGTTGAACCTCATACCGCTGGCCTCGGCCCATCAATCCAGCCTGTCCAGATCCCTCTGTGGAGCCTTCCTACACTCCAGCAGATCAACACTCCTGCCCAACTTGGTGTCATCTGCAGACTTAACCAACAGTGCACTGGACCCCCTCAATTTACTGCAAATTAACTTAAAATTGGCATCCCTTAGGAAATATCTCATGTGTTACCAATGGCGCCGCAAGGCACAAGAGGCACAGTGGCTGTTTTGAGTACTCGGATGCTCCATTAAAAGCTCCGAGTGTTTTAATCTCCAAAAAAAGACTGCTGATAAAGCAGTGGAGATCAAGCAAGGGTTTAAGCAAGGCACAGAAAAGCACGCTGGGCTTTGGGGAGCAGTAAGGCAGAGCCCAACTCAACAGATGATTTGCTTAATAATCTTCGATGCGTAATAAGTTTTGGTGCTTATTAAGTTTTGATGCTTGGCTGGGAGACAAAGGACTGCAGAGGCACCCTCCCTGACTCCTGAAATATTATTTCTACTTTCTTATCCGCATCCCAAAGGGAAGAGGAAGGTGGTACAGCGCAAAGCAGTAGCTGAGCCACTGGAAATTCCTCCTCGCGTGTGTATTTTCTAAAAGACCATAGAATCATACAATCATGTAGGTTGGAAAAGACCCTTAAGATCATCGAGTCCAACCACTGAAGATGGATTCTGTGATTTCAGAAGGGCAGATGCAGGTGTCAGACCTGCATGGTCTCGCTCCTTCCACCGAGAACCATCGCCTGTTCTCTTGACCTCTACTTACAGGGAGGTTCAGCTTGACGGCATCCACGGGCTGCTGGAAAGGCCACGCAAACTGGTGCTTCCATAGTGTCTTCAGCACCACCTTGAGCAGATACTGCAGCTGGTTGGTCTGTCGCTTGGGTTTGTTGGGGTTGGAGGTCTCCGGCGGAGGGGGATTAACGCCTACAGCACTGCCTTGTTGGGGTTGAGCCTGTGACTGCGTCGTAGACATTTGGGTGGTTTCTAGTCCATCCCCCATTACCGGCAAATTTCTCAGTCTTGTTCCAGGGCCGCTCTCCGCCGACATGCTATTGATCCCATTGCATTCCTCACCGGACACCCTGCAAAACAAGGAGAAGGGAGAGGAGGTCACTTCAATCCCAGCTTTTGGTACAAGGCGCTGCTTAAAAATAAACCGGCGGACCTCCGCCAGACTAGCTCGGGCAACTAGACCTTGCGCCCTGCTCACTTAGTGACAGCGTTGTGTTGTCCCAACAAATGATGTCAGCATTCTGCATCCCGGGGTAAGAAAGGACATTCCGAGGCAATTTGCCGTCTCTTCCATGTCAGGCGTCAGCGTTGCCTCTCCGCTCCTTAGCGAGCGTGAGTTTTATCCCTGTTCTTTCCTAATCTGGTCAACGAGGACTCCAATGGTCTCCATAAAGAGCTTTCGTTGCCTCTAAACGAGGCTCTAATGAGTAAAATGCTGCTCACTCTCGGCAGGTACCAGCTTCAGCTCCAGGGTTGGGTTCGCCTACACTGGGAAGAGAAGTTAAGTTGGTGTCGGCCAACTTTCAGCTCCAACTGAAGGAGTGTAGGGTGACACACTTATCTCCTTTCAGCTTCTCTGTAGTCCCCACCCCACCACCACGGGTCAGCTCACCCCAATTTAATGCCGAACTCTGTCTTTTAGGTGGACGTTGAGCTTGCGCGGGATGCTTCAGCTGAACCAGGCAGTGGACAGACCCACCTTTAATTCGTATTATCTGCTTTTGGTAGATGATTTAGGTAGATAGTAGCTTTAGGTAGTTAATCTTTAGCTAGATCATCTAGCTAGATAATCTTTAGGTAGTTAATTTAGGTAGATAATCTAGGTAGATAATAACTTTAGGTAGTTTATTTAGGTAGACAATCTAGGCAGATAATCTTTAAGTAGATCATCTAGGTAGATAAACTTTAGGTAGATAATCTTGAAGTAGATAACCTAGGTAGATAATCTTAAGGCAGATAATTTAGGTAGATAATTTAGATAAGTAATCTTTAGGTGGCTAATTTAAATATCATTCTGAAAACCAGAAACTTGTGAAAAAAGGCATTTCTGCTGAGCCTACGGACTTCTCCCAGGGCATACTTCAGAGCTCGCCAAAGACCACACGCAGCCCGTTCATCTTCTTAAGCTACAGCTGCGTGAAGGGGTCACCACTGAGCCAAGACCAGCCGCCGTGAACCGGCAGCTTCACCACCACCACACGGTGAATCCCCACCCTTGCTGGGCATGTGGGACGTTCCTGATGTAAAGACACCCTCCGTGACATGCGTCCTTCATCTAATTTAACACTGAGCACATGTAGCACACACTAAACTTAAGACATGCAGCTATTAATTAGAGAAGACCACTATATATCATGCAAGATGAATTAAGAGCCTTGTTATTCACCAGTTTCGAGTGACACCCAGGGGAAAGCGAGGAAGAAAAGGTTTCCCATCTCTCCACTCATGGGGTTATCAAGTAACTTCTCAGCTGGGGCAGAACTGATTTGGTTTAGGACTGCCAGCCCTGCATGATCTGGAAAAAAACCCCACTGGGCACCGAGGTGTTAACCTCGGCGGAGCAAACCTCTGCACGTATACTTGGCCTTGAGTCAGTATATAAGTATATATAGGTATGTATATGCTCACAACAAGCATCTGGCCATGGGTTTGGGTTTTTAGCCTGATGCCATAGAACAGCCCCGTGTCTCTGGTCATGGTCTGGATGCGCAGATGTCTCTGCATGTACTGCAGCAAGGGACTAAGAGCCAGACAGATGAAGCATCTATGCAATTTTACCTGCTACGTCCCTCAACTGCTTCCAAGTCCCCGTAAAACCTCAGCCAGTCTTAAACCCCTGCTTAAAGTCTGCGGTCCGTTGCTTTTACTGGCCTAAAACTAACACCGACCGCCTAATACACCAGGGCAACATCAGATTTTGGTTTTTAGATTATGGGTTTTGACTTTTCAGGGCTCCAAGCGAGTTGAAGCATCACTCAAGCGGTGAGATCGCTGCGGCAGACTCCCTTCGTTCACCCGGGATATTTTACGGGAGATTTTATAGCTGTGGATACTGGAGTATCACTTCCAGAGAGCTGTTAGCTCAGCTGTCCTGTGAAACCTCTCTACTGCCAGCTTTCATTTTGCTCCTGCTTTTCTTCCCCGTTAGCAGGGTAGCCTGCCCACTCTCTGCAGGGGAGATCTGACTCAAAACATGACAATCTGGATTTCCCTCTCTTGCAAAATTCCTTGAATTTTGCTTCGGGATGGTGCTCATTCCTCTAGGTTGCATACTAAAGGGAAGCTCTTGTGTGATAAACTGTTCTTATTAAGTGGTGGCCAAGCAAAAAGAATCCTCTTTACTCACTGCAAGGGGCTACATTACCTTGTAGGATACATTGCCATATAATTTTGCCCCAGAAAATGATGCAGAGTCAGAAGTTGCTTGGCTTGTCCATCTATCTTCTGTGGCTTCAGGCACAAATGCCTTTAGATACTGTATCTGATGAAACAAACAAAGCAATTAATCTGAGGCATCAACCCAAGGCATCAGAAATGAAGGCTACCTCCAGAGAATTCTATCTTTTTAAACGTACATCGATAGTCCAGCGAAGCAAAGAAGTCTACAGACACCTGCAAACACGAGACACCTACGAAAAAACGAGGAACTGGCACCGGTATTTAAGTTCTTCCCAGGTATTTTTCCACTTTTAGGGCAAGTGCCTTCCTGAAATTCAGCATTTCAAGGACTGCGACCAATTGATTTCCTTCTGCTCCCTCTTAATACAATAGCTCTCCCAGAGCCAGCCGTAAGAGGAAGCCAAGGAGTTGTTATTTTTTTTAAAGAGAAGCAAAAATGTTTCATCATGTTTAATTTCTTCCCCTTCCACCTAAAAGCCAAGGCTCTAACCACCCATGCAGGCAGTTAAGGATTATATCAGATTCACTCTCTTCATGTATCTTATTTATCACCTATCTTTTTCACCGTCTCCTTGCTCCTTTGGAGGGATCCTACCAGCCTCCTTCTCAAATTCTAGTGACTTTTTTTGAAGGGATTAGCTGAAAATACACCAATTTACACCACACTTCTCCTCTCTC
This sequence comes from Buteo buteo, assembly GCF_964188355.1. NCBI lineage: Eukaryota > Metazoa > Chordata > Aves > Accipitriformes > Accipitridae > Buteo > Buteo buteo. The sequence continues at coordinate 27,025,632 of NC_134174.1, read as the reverse complement.
CCCCAATAAAAGGATGCTTTGACTCTCTCCCCAGTTACGTCATGGCTCCCTTCTCACATTATCAGTGTGTACCAAAATATCAGAAAAAAATCAGAAAACTTCAATTTTGAACAGTTGCTCGGCCCAGCTCAACGGGCCAAGCATTCGCAGCCTGACTTCACCTAAAGGTGAGCGCGGTCTCACCCCAGCAGCATCGCCCCAGCTCATCACCAGCCTCATCTCTCACCAGAAATACGGAAATCACTGCTGCGTGCACGCTTGGGATCCTCCCAGGAAAAAAATAAAATTATCAGTATGGAGAATCTTCTCTGACACAGAAGACAAACATTGGGGAGTTCAAAGAAATGGGGTTTCATAGACCTGTGTGTCCTCTGTGGTTAAAAATCAGCAGCAAAATCAGAAAGAAGAGCTGCAGGATGAACGTAAGCCTAGATTTTACTGTACAGGAAGGTATAATCTATAAATCTAATCTGTATTACAGATTGCGCTATAGATGCTACATTAGGGCTTTCTTACTCTATGAAGAAAGTACTATGTTTGGGTTTTCTTAATCTAATCTATATTATAGATTAGAATTTCTTGGGGGTATTCAGATAGAATATATCTATATACTATAGATTAGAAATCTAATCTGTATTAGATTAGGTTAGAAATCTAATCTGTATTATAGATTGTGCTATAGATAGTGCTACGTTCAGGTTTGCTTAATCTAATCTCTATTATAGATTAGAAATCTAACCTGTATTAGATTAGAAATCTAATCTGTGGTATAGGTTGTGCTACAGTTAGCGCTACCTTCGGGTTTTCTTACTTTCTTAGGCTTAAGAAAACCCAAACATAGCACCACCTAAATCTATAGATTAATTAATAGGAGGAAAGTAATTTATCTGTAGATTAAGAAAACCCCCACATAGCACCATCTCAAGATTTGGTGACCAGAACACCGTCATTAACCTTACTGATAAGAGCCAGACTGATGTGCCCCATGCCGTACTTTCTCGTTTGGCTGAAGACAACATACTTATTCACAGCAACATGGGAAAATCAGGAAAAATGCTTACTAGATTACTGTGATTAATGTTTAGGCACTTTATTAGGCAAAGGTATAAGTGAGATGGGGGAGGATGGACCTCGCTGGGATATTATTTAGCATAGAGAGGCTCAGATTCACCGGGACTGCACTCCCTGCGCTTGGCCGGATCCATGTGATTTTAATTCTGCCTGCCAAAAAAAAATCCTGTTGGGTTTTTTTCCCCTAGGGAAGAGGCGGGAAGGGAAAGGGCTGTAATGCAGTGCAGGAGCCGGCAGAGGGAACTGCCAGGCTAGGAGGAACCCAAGACCTGCAGAAAGACCTCTCCTTCTTCTACCCTAAAGCTGAGCTGGGGGAGATGGGGATGGAGGGAAGCAGAGATGACACTGGGGGAAAAATGTGGAAAAATGGGTCTGGAAAATTCACTGTATTGATGGGATAAAAGGGAACACGACTGTGGGTCTGGAGGAGGAGGTCAGATCTAGAGGACACCCAAGGTGGGGACTGGTCTCACCAGGCAGAGGAATCACAAAAGAATAAATCTGATGGCTTTGCCAAGTGCAAGGCAGCAGTTGGGAAGCAGAAAGCAGAGAAAGCCTTCGCTCTACGGAGGGAAAAAGAAGTGTTGCCGGAAGAGCAGAGACACAGGCAAAGCCTGAAGATGGGGATCCGGAGGCTGGAGGACAGTGATGGAAGGAGGGATCATGGGTACGTTCGGTTTGGGATAGCAGCAGGCATGAATGCTTGCGTAAAAATAAAAGCAGGAATATTTTCCAGTTGAAAAGCGGGAGAAATTAATAACCAGGAACACACAGAGGGCTGTCACAGCACCAGCCTCCGAAAAATATCCTGGGAGGGGAAAAAATTATCTCCTAATGACTCGAAGAGGGTGGTATGCACAAGAAAATGCTGGTTTTTATTCGGGCAGATGGATTATTTTAGGCTGGTTTAAACAGGCAGATGTTTGAGACTAAAATAAGAGGCAGTTCCGTGTGAGCAGAGCTCAAAACTCCATCGAGGATTCACTTGATCAGGGATGTATCCCATCTAGCGGGGGGAAAAGCTGGAGATGTCTCTACCACCCACCTTAGAGAAGTGACTGAGAAAGATGTTCTGAGATCTGAACATGAGAGTGGCTGCATTTGCAAGAAGCCACTCTGAATGCTCCTCCTCTCTTGCCTCAGCCTAAACAAAAAGATTAAGAAATTAATCTTTAAAAAAGCCCCTGAGAAATGAGCGTTATCAAGTAATACATTTTTTTTTGTAAACGAGTTACTTTCAGGTTATCTGCCCATCCTGGATAGTGCCTGGAAGGTGAGCTGCTGAAGTGGAAAATGGATTTTCTTTGATTTTGAATTGGTGATTTTGATTTGGTGACGTTTAACTAAGGATGTTAAAACCAACTATTTCTATCGCACAGAGAGCTGGACACAGGTTACAGCAATATTTGCAGTGCCAGACCCATCCACAGCAACTTTAATTTCAAGAAAACAGAAATACTTAAATCCTGCTTTTAGAAGACACACGAGGTTTAAGATGCCCAAAAGCAGCAAAACGAAGTCGGTACGGTCTCCTTGGACCGCAGCACATGCGAGGCGAAGCTGGGGCAGGTGTGAGTATGGATTATCGACTGAATTTAATCCTAAACCCCGTTTCTGCTCTGATAACCGGACCACATCACCACTGCTCCGCTCTCCACACTATCAGCTAACTAGGCGTGCACATGTACTCCACTCCAAAATCAGTACGATTCAGCGGGTAAGAAGCAAAATTAGCTTATAAAAATTCAGCTGAAAAAGCATCACGCCTAAATAAGTACTAAAAATGAAGCGATCTACATTTATTTGTGCTCCGGAGTGAGATGATCTGCTCCCCAGGGGTTATCAGGAAGCGATCAGTTAAGTACAAACCAAATAAGATCTACGTCATCCTCCGGTCTTGGGCTGAATGTCTCCCTCCTGTAAATTTCTTGTTCTTCACAGTCTTCCCCTGCAGTACACTCATCCCAAAGCGCTGATTCACTCTGCCCGCAGCAGTGCAGCCTGAAGTCAACTTTTCAACCCTTTGCAGCACGCAAAAGCAGCATTTTAAAGCTAAAATAAAGCCGTGGGTTTCTTCTGCAGGTGTGCAGGAGGAGGGAAAAACTGGAATTTGGTTTGGAAAGGCAAATCCAAGCCCCAAAATCCAAGACAAGGGTAGTAATGCAGGAAAAGTGCAGAGCTATGAAACATAAAACTGAAATTCATGGTTAAATTGCATCATTACAGATTCCACCCCAGAATATATTATCTACAAATAGCCTGGAAACAGCAGCTAGGCTGGAAAATCCAGCAGCTGAAAAGAATAACTAGCAAATTTGTGGTGGCCAGCACTCCCTTTAATTCTGACCCTGCTGAGCCAGGAGACAGGGATCAACACGTGCAGCGACTATCCCATGCCTTAAACAGACAAAAGGGAAGGGAGAGAGGTGATGTTAACAGCTAACAGCACATCGAATGCTTCCTAACTCCCAAATTCTTAGTTTAAGATTTAATTAACTATTTTTTAGCATGTTTCAGTTGATGCCTCTGGTGACCGCTGCTGGGAAAATGCAGCGGCTTCCTTCTAACCCGAGATGTGGACGTTCAGCTGATGTTGTTAAAATTCCACTCGGAGCCTTCCCAGCATCCAGCCCAGCATGTGCCACTCCCTGCGGGAATAATTTTCCAACAAAGCCACCTTGCCACTGAAAGCTGCATCTGAAAATGCCCAAGAAGCAGGCTGCTTCCAGCTCCCGTGATATTAGGGTTATTTTTGTTTGTGTACATATAGCACGATGAATATGGGAGAGGACTGAATTGAAGAGTAGTATTTGCTCCTCAAGGCCTGCTTAGTATCAGTTTAAAACAATGTTTAAAACCCAACTCAAAAAGTTTCTCTCTCCTCCTCTCCTTTATACAAGTTCCCACAGTCCTTGATTTCAGCAGCGGCATCTCAAAGCCACAACCTGAGCCAGAAAACCCAGGCGAGGGGAAAATTCCCACCCCAAATTCCCACAGGGTGGATGAAATGTATTTTCCCTGTCCCCAAAACTCAGTGGCTGATGATGCTGCTCAACAGCGGCATGAGGATAACGTGTCGCAACCACGAGCATCCCGGGAAGAGCGGCTTTGCCTCCTGTGCGCTACCAGCGACCTACACTCAAAAATCCCGGGGGATAAACCAGCGAGAGGTCAGCGCATCCTCCTTTTCTGAGGGAGCAGGCTGGGAAACCTCCCAGAGAGAAAGACAAAGCAAAGGGGTTGTCCGTCTGTCTGTCCCAGGCTGACAGCAACAAAGACCTGTGTACACACTATAAAGAAGCCTCATAAAACATTCCTGGAGATGGATTAGGGCTGGCACGTGCCTCTTTTCCCCTAGAGTCCCTATTATGCTTTAAGGAGATGCTAATTAACCCCATTAACACGTGGAAACAGGGACTGGAGTCCTCCAGGATCACCCAGAATTCCAGAATTAAGAATTACTGCTTCCACACAGGCAATGATGGTGGTGTAATGAAGGGAAAGTTGGAAAGACCCAAAGCAGGGAAGGTTTTTTGATATCAATGTATTTACACACGAGCAGCAGAGATTAATTAGTTGGAAAATAAGGCGGTGGCAGTGTGTCGTCTGTACTGGAAAACAGTTTTTAATAGGATAAAGGAAAAAGGAGTTATCCTTTTAATAAAAACTTAATTTTTTTTTATTAAACGACTTAATCCTCTTGCCTCCACTAACAACTCCCAGCAAGCTATCTTTGGTAAAGCCTGGCAGCATCATTTTAAGCATGAAATGGGGATAATGCCGTGGATGGATGCCGAGGCAGCGGCTGTTCCCATAATCCAGGTTTCAATCTGTTTTATCTCTGTGTTTTCCAAGTCCAGGCTGCAGGACACACAAAGCATCATCAGTCAGCAGAAATTACCTGCACGTGGCCACAGGGAAGAACCACACCATCCAAAATATCTTTTATTAGTTAGAGACTGAATGGGAAACTCATTTCCATCCAGCATCGTTAATAGCATTTAGGAATGGATAGGAAAAACCAAATGAGGAGGGTGCAGAGTTTGACCTTAGTCCACAATGCTCACATGGAGAGCATAACCAAGACCAAGCATAACTTCTTATCAGCGATTTGCTCCCTCTCCCCCATTGCTGCTGTTATTTTGGGGGAAAATAAAGCCGGTGGGTGTTGTAGTGCAGATGGATTAATTTTCTGTGAGATGCTGGACCAAGCTGGGGACTTTCACACAACACGCAGTGGGATACCAAGAAAAAAAAAAACACAACAACCCACCTTTTGCATCAAAGCTGCTGTTGGGAGCAAATTTATGCCGTATTAATTGAATATTTCAGGATTTAGCTACTGGGATTATACAGCAGCATGTAAGTTTTCCTTAAAAAAAAAAAAAAAAAAGGCATTGAGGAGTGTTTCTGTAGTGCTGTGGATTTTCAAGCAGTCCAGACCTCTTCTGTATCCATCTTACATGCCACTGAGTTAAATCAGATTGATTTATCCAAGACATCTAGCCCCCAAATTCCCAGACACAAGGGTGAAGAAGATCCTTTTCTCCAGCCAGATACTCACAACACAAGAGTGGCCACTTCAGAAACATCTACGGTGACATTAAAACACAGTGGATGCTGCAGTGGACTAATCAAATCCACAGGATAGAGTCTCCATCCAAACCTGACCACAGACCAGATTTAGGACAAGAAGTATTTTACCCCAAATCAGACATCCACAGCTAGTGTGGTTGGTTTTTTTTAGTGTGATTCATCCAAAAAAGACGTCCCAAGTTGCACAGATTTCGGTATATAAAAGGAGAAATCCCATCTCGGTATCTCTCTTTACATATTAAGGTATAGAAATAGGTGCTGTTGTTTAAATACCAATTAATAAATATGTAAACTTTATGCTTGCCTTTTTTTCTTTTCCTCCTTCCACTTTGCTGTAGCCACACAGCTCCAGCTCTCATTTCCCTCACAGTTCCAGAGCTATTTCTTCTTGAAACCATTTAATGAAACAGCACAAGAATTCCAAGACAGGATACAGAATATCTAAAAACTAAAATATCTCTAAGATACCACACGAGATCCGAAGGTTGAGTTGTTGGGCGCCTACCACAAACCCTTCCACAAGTTGTATGGGACACAGCGACCCTGCAGACCTCGACGCTATCGCTGTTTAGCAGCAATTTCTGCAAGAAACGGGACGTTTCACCCCGTGAAATCCGAGGTCAAAAGCTTGAGCTGCTCTGTAGCGTGACCACATTCTCACCAGGCTCTTACAGAAACTCCCTCAGATCAGTCGTGCAACTGCTCAGCTTCGCACTTTATATTTCTTTATCCCTACCTGACCTGCTGGTGCAGTTTCCAGCGCAGGAATGACTTTGCTGCTGCTGCAAGTGAATTTATTTACATGCAGAGGAAGAGAATTTGCAACCCTTACCCCACAGCATCACTTCCCACCTCTGAGCAATTTGCATTTGGATTTCTACTTCATCTTTTAACCATTTCCTGCAGAAAGGGGACCATGAAATCCTCAGTTCGCAGCTTATAGTGGCTATTTGGTATCTGTTGTGACCCTTCGTAGTCCAACTGCCCCTCAGCTCTAAAGAAAAACCCGCTTGTCATTAATTCGCATTCACCGCTTCGTTTTAACAGCACAATCTGTGTCAGTGGGGAAACGCAAAGGGGATTTACTTTTCCATCTGACCGATTTCGGCAGCTGGGGAGCGCCGGCATTCACGCCACCGGCCAGACAGCATCGTCTGGATCCGGTCCAACCCTCATGCTGCCAGCAGCAGTTATCAGCATCCCTAATCCTCGCTCCCGTGCTGACGGGGACGCTGACCTCCGCAGCTACCTGTGCCGGCTCTCCCCTCACCCCCCAAATCCATGCGGATGTTATCCCAGCACTTCCCAGCTCGTTTTCGCTCCACTGGTGCCTTTTCATGCCCCAGGGGATATGTTTGGGAGTCAAACATTGAATTCTGTGATTGCTTCAGTCTGCTCTGTGCCCTAAATACAGCAGGTTTCCACGGCAGAAGAGTTTTTATTTATTCTTGTGCCCTAAACCATGGGGCTTCTCTGCTTTTCAGGATGTCTACACAGCTAGGACAGCAAGAAAAAAATCAATTTATTTTGTTGTTCCCACTATTTTTGGGGGGAGCAGCTATTTCTAGGCTCATTTTTCTATGGCTTGAAGGAAAAAAAGATAACACTGAAGTGGAATCTGAGCAGCTTTATACACCTGATACAAGAGCTTAAATAGCCATAGCCCCACGTGTTTTTGCACTACAACTCCCACCTGCTTAACAGCAAACAAGTCTCTGCCACAGAAACCACCTACGCTGTAAAGATTTTGCCATATTTCAAAGAGCAGAGAGTAATTAATTTTTACTGATTACTATCTTACAGTATGATTACAAACGTATTGATTAGAAAGTGAGGCTGGACATATTAAGCAGCACGAGACACCCAGAGGTGGTTTTATGCAGTGTTAGGGTTTTATACATCATTTTTCTGCAGATGTTCAAGGACATCAGGTGTATAAGCTGGCATGTAAGTTACTTGAAATTTCAAGTAGCTTGTGTTTGGTTCAGCCTCCCAGTTTTAAGGCAGTTTTTGAGCCACAGAAAATTCTCAGTGAATATTTTATCGGCTTTCATCCCTGGCTCAGCACAGTTATGTATTTTAGTTTACAACTCAAATAGATCCTCTTTGCACCCACGTGCAGCTTCCAAGATAACTCTGGGCAAGATCCATTTCTGCTGAAAAAATGAATGATCCCAGAAACCAAAAAACATTTGTAAAGGGTGATTTATACCAGAACTACTCACTATCAAATGTTAAGCTAGACTTAAGGGATGAAGAATCACCGCCTTAACCCTAAACAGGGGGATCAACGGAGATGCCCCAGCGCTGAGTGACAGGTCCTCTGTCCAAGACCTAGAGGTGTGAATTTGAGGTGTGAATTTAAGGTCCCACTACTGCTCTACAACACCATCCAAGTCCATCGCCAACCCAACCTCCTGCAAGCTTGGCACCATGTCCTCACCTACGAGGTCCACGGTGGAGCAGGTCGCCCGCCCGGCAGCCTGCAGAGGTCCACGGTGGAGCAGGTCGCCCGCCCGGCAGCCCACGGAGGACCCACTGCACAGAGAAGACCCACAGAGCAGGTGGATGTGCCCTGAAGGAAGCTGTGACCCCGTGGGGGACCCACGCTGGAGCAGTTTGTAAAGAACTGCAGCCTGTGCGAAGGACCCACGTTGGAGAAGTTTGTGGAAGACTGTCTCCCATGGGAGGGACCCCATGCTGGAGCAGGGGAAGAGGGTGCGGATGAAAGAGCAGCAGAGACCATGTGTGATGAACTGACCCCAACGCCCATTCCCTGTCCCTCTGTGCCACTGTGGGGGGGAGGAGGCAGAGAAATTGGGAGTGAAGTTGAGCCTGGGAAGAAGGGAGAGGTGCGGGGAAGGTGTTTTAAGATTTGGTTTTATTTCTCATTATCCTACTCTGACCTTTGATTAGCAACAAATTTATTTCCCCAAGTTGAATCTGTTTTGCCTGTGACAGTAACTGCCGAGTGATCTCCCTGTCCTTAGCTCAACCCACGAGCCTTTCATCCTATTTTTTCTCCGCCCCCACCCCATTCAGTTGAGGAGGGGGAGTGAGCGGCTGGGTGGGCACCTAGTGTCAAACCAAGTTCAACCCACCACAACCCTAAAGCGTTCACATCCAGTGGGATCAATGGAGACATTCCCACCACCACCAAGTGACAGACCCTTGGTCTAACACTCCAAGATCTAGAGGTGTGAACATAAGATCCCACCACTGCTCTACGACACTGTCCAAGCTTGGCACCGCGTCCTCACCTGCTGGCACATCGCAAACTGCCACCAGCTCCTGTTACGGCAGACGGATGGTGCCAGAGGATATGGATTCACACATCGGCATGTCTCACCCATGAGTAAAGCTGCCCCATGAGTAAAGTCTAAACTAGCTGGCTGTCGGTTATCTTCGTATCTTATCAAGTCTGAGGATTCCCCCAATTATCTATTTCAAGACAGTGGCACCCAACATCGTTATCCCAAACTCAATTCCATCAATCCCCAGAGCACCCGGCGCACCAAGGTGGATGGAAAAGATGGTAGAACCTGGGTGTAGATGACTACAAAACTCAGAAAAGTTGTTGAAGAGAAGTTTATCTATTCCAAGTCAGAAAAGTGTCCTTTTTTTACCCATTCTACTATCGGTTTTAAACTACGGTGCCAAATTTAAGCTTCCTATAGGTGTGACCTGAGCGTGAGGCTATGTCCACCCTTGCAGTTTGAGAACAAAAAAGATCTGATGCCCACTCTCTACTCCAGCCTAATACTTGCAAGAACTGCTCTTTTCCTGGAAAGATGAAGGGTTTTTCCCCCCCAATTTTGTTTCTTGCTGTCCACTAACAAGAAATTCTCTGAGGTCAAGATATTCCTAGAGCAGCTGGATATTTAACATACAGCCTTTCCCACCCGAGACTTCAGAAAACCAATCACTCATCATGCCTGGGCTGTCTGTAACCATACACACCTTGGAGATTTATTATTATTATTATAGATAATGAATCTCCAATCTTGCCAAAATATTCAGGTGTCACAAAGCCAACCAAATACTTTTGAAGATGAAGCCATGAAAAAACAATAGCTGTGTATTTGGGGTGATTTTCCCAATTTATTACCAAGTCTTTTAGGGCAAACTACCAGAAAGAAAACACACTTAGAAGAGCAAGTTCTGGGTCGAGACACCAAAAAACATCACAGTTGTGTCCTGTTTTCCTGAGCTGGGTTAAATACAAACCCCCAGGAGAAGGCAGCTCTGCACAGTGCTGCCTGACAGGCATCCAAGATGGAAGCTGGCTCCTAAAACCACCCAACTGAGCAGAAAGTGGCCAAATTTGGACTTGGTGGCAGCCATGGGGAGACCACCAGGGCTCACTCAAAGCATTGGCCGAGAGGTATGAGAGATAGAGCTGTACAGGTACATGAAAGACAGCAAAAAACCTTGTGTCTAATATTCTTAAATACCAGAGAAATACACCAAGATACAGAAAACCCGGAATTATTTCACACGTGTGAAGCTTCTCCCTGATCTTGCACTCTCACCTCAGCTCTCTGCTGTTTCTGCCTTTTATTTTCCCTACTGGAATCAGCTTCCTTGGTAAAGCAGATATAAATTCTGCATCTAATAAAGTATCAGGACAATCAAATTTGATCCAGCCTTAATGACGCTGAAGGTTCACGTAACACGCTCTTTACTCACTCGCACCAGCAAACGCCTATCAATAAATCCGGCAAATCCAGGGCTGCATTCGCCACAGCTCGTATGAGATTTACTCAATTCAAAGCACTCAAAGGCAACAGGTGCAGCTCATCCCCGGCCGTAATTAATTCACCTTCTCTCCAGTGACACCCCCAAAAGAGAAATTACTGCCCCCAAATGCTGGAAATGAGCTGTACCCCACAAATCATGCACTTATCAGCATAGGAGTAAAATTCAGGATAATTACCTGAAATCAGAGTTGACCCTTCGAGGTGTTCGGTTCTTTTTCACCAGCTGAACCCTCTGACCTTCATTTTTGAAGCTACTATTGAAAGAAAGATCTGTAAGGAAAAGAAACGCACGTTAATTCATAATTACAGCCAAAAACATCACTAACTTCTATCCCTTGCCTTTTTGTTCTCCAGATTTCTATTTTTATTTGCAGGAAACAATACATACAAGTCAGAAAACCAGGAACCTTTAACGATGAAAAGCATTGCAATGCAGATGTGGAAGGGTGAAGGGATCCAAGACAACAGTCCAGACCATCATCCAAAGCTTTGGAATTTAAATATTCTGAGAAAAGTTATTTAATTTGAGCTAACCAACCCAATACACCTCTTTTTGAGAGCTTCAACAAGCACAGGTCTGTTCCCTTGTGTTCTTTCCCCAAACCTCAAAAAGCTCTTTCCAGCCCAGAAAGTCCCTTCCAGTTGTTTAAGCTGGTTGCAAGACCCGGGTTTAACCCAATGCCTGGGACTGCTGCCTAGCTTTAGGCATGTCAAAGCCTGGCTTAGCAGCTTACAAAAGGTCTCAAACCCACCCACAGCCCCAAAGCAAGAACAGCAATGGCTCACGCTCCGGCTTTTCACAGAAATTACTAAAAAAGTACTGAACATGAGATTTAAGCTTCTACCGCAAAGACTATCTCTAGGAGGATGACCATAACCACAACCAATGCCTTTTTAACATCACTTGCACTCGTGAAATACCCATCACACTTCCAGAGCCAGCTCGCCTTATATCAGAGCCAATAAACAAACTATTTAAAACTAATCTTTAATTCCATTTTCAGGGGCAGGATAGACAGTAAGGGATAAGGGAGATGCAACGCTTCTTACCCCAGCCAAGGGAATTCAGCACGTAGAATTTAAACTCGAGAGGCCAAAGGACCAGATTAACAGCTCTGACTAACTTTAAGCTTATCCCTAGCAAGCAGGCGTGGAAAATTTAGCTAAGTCAAAGCAAGACTCACTTGCCCTCGGGTGAGAAATACGGAAGGTTGAAAGAGATGTCTGGAGGTCTCCTGCTCACAGCAGGACTGACTTCAGAAGTTCAAACAGGTTGCTCAGGGCTTTGTCACACCACAGCAATTACTGCCAGGTTTTAATTGACATTTTAGTGCTGGTTTTTCAGAGGTTAAGCTGATACTCACTCTTTACTCAGTGTTTGCTGCTGGTTCAGCTTCCTAACAAAGCCCACCCTGGAGGAAGGTGGACACGAAAGCAGCCTGAAGGATAAAACATGTACTAAACCCTGCACCCAGGCTAAACGAGCTCATTAAATACTCACAACACTATTTCTTCTCAGAGATGACCTAGCAGTTCCCTGCAGGCAGGTAAATCCACCAAGAGCTTGAAACACCCAGCAGTGCTGCGTGCTTCTGCCTAGCTACGTTTTCTGATACAATTTATGGTCTGTTCTGGCCACTTCTGGTTCTTTTTAGTGATTATAAACTTAAAACCCCCCTAATTCTGTCAGCATTGCTGTTTCACAACTATTGCCATTAACAGACATGCTCCATGAATGCCAGGAGGTCACCACCAAGAGACATCCCAGGCTTCAACATCTCACCACCGTGCAACAGATCAGCCCTGGCTTGATGCACAAGGCCACCCGACTCCACAACTGCCAAAAAAATCGACACCGAGAGCAGACACCTTGCCAAAAACGCTTATTTTGCCTGGGAAATCTTATCTCCATGAAGGCTGTTGGAGCAAACAAAAGTTGTGCTCTATGGGGTTCGTCCAGCTCTAGGACAAAAACACAATTCAGTTGAAAACAGTCACAAGACAAAATATTTTCCAGGTGCTGCAGTTGGATTTTGCTCACCCCAAGCCACCGCTAACACACAAGCAATGCTCTACCAGCAAGATCCCCTGCTAGGATTTCAAAGTGCGTATAAATTAGTATTAAAACCCCAGTTTCCCAGCAAACCGGATGGGGGAAACCCACCCAAAACAGAGAACAGTCATACATGTCCAGGAAAATACGCATCTCGATTTGTGATAATTGTAACAAAATAAATTCCAAGGTCATGTCAGCTCCAAATCCTTGTGCGAGCACAGAAAACTGCTCCAGGAAGCACCACGTAGCCCAGCGGTCATTGATTTCTTCTGGCAAGCACCCTCTGATTTCCTAAGAGCCACGACAGCCTGTGCAGCTCTGCCATAACACAGTGGAAAGCTGAATTTCAGTTTTATATATACATACATACCTCCTCTATACATTTTCTCAGCTTGCAGCCATGTGCTTTATCTTCAGAGACTCGCTGCTGGCACCCAGATATCTCAGCCCTCCAGATGTGAATTAATTCATCCACCTAACGAGCCTCGCTCTGGAGGCTCAGACACTTCCAAAACAGATTTTTCTATTAATTAATGTTTCCCAACTTCTCACATGTAGCCATCCCCCCCCCCCCCCCTTAATAGTTGTGGTTTATATCGAAAGTCCAATTTCAAATTCGGCGCTCCTTTAATAACACCCTAAGTTTGACACTCGAATCAGAAGTGACAACCGAGTGACACTTCCCAACACCACAAAGGAAAGGAAAATACTGAATTTGATCCAGAAATTGAATCTGAAAGCTTTAGTACGAGATAGTTTGTTCATAGAGTCACTGCTGAATTGGTCCCGGATACTGACTGAACGACAAGAGTTGACTTCAAAGAAAATAAAACCCATTTTTGCTCAATATACCACTTTTTGCTCCTTTTTTTACTCCACAACCAGGCTGTTCTGTACCAAAACCAGCCACTGCACCAATAAAGATACAAGCGTGCGCAGGCGCCATCTGATTGCACAACTTGAAAGCAGCCTTATCTCTCCGTTTGCTTTCATAAACCCTGTAAACACCAACCAGAGAAGCAACACAGAAGGAAACACAGAGGATTTAACTAAAAACATTGCCATCGCAGTCCAGGAGAGCCGCTCTCATGTTGTTTTGTGGTCAGAGAAACAAAACCCAAGCACTTCTAGTACCTGATTCACCCGGATATCTCAATTTCCACACCAGCATCCAATCCAACTGCGGCCGCAGACCCGGATGCGATCCAAGGAATGTTATTTTGATGATCCAAAGTCCAAGTCCGTATGGTGGATATGGCTTACCAAGGGCTGCACAGGCAACCCGGGCTGAGGCTAAGGCTTTTCCTAGGAAGAGCAAGCAAAACAACAGATAATAAAATAAAATAGGGAGTTACTGGTGTTTTGAATACCAGGAAAGGTTTTCCTCCTCCTTACCCTAGTTCTCAAGACTCCTCCTGCATTCACAGGCCTTCATCAGACACCAGCACTAAGCACTTCTTAAGCATTTAAACAAATCCCTGCCTGGATAAAGCCTAAAGAGGAGTAAACGTGCACCAAATTGTGCCTATAATTTCTGTTCTATAATACTCAGACCTGCATAATATTGAATAGCTGCCAAAAAAACCCCAGTTGCACTCAAGGCAATACTCCACTGCTAGCCCCAAACACCAGCAGCCTTTTCATTTGAGGGCAAAAATCGCAATTTTCTACAGCAGGAGAACCTTAATACCTCTGCAAAAGATGCTCTGATTTTAAAGCAAGAAAATGTAGAGAAAAATCAGCTATTTTAACAAAACCAACAGGAAACGAGGACAAATGTGACCACGTTATTTGCTCAAACTGGTTTGCTTCCGGAGTGGAGGGCTTCTGGTATTTAAGGGAGGGGAGGACACGGATAAGCAATAGCCCACAACCAGAGTCAACAGTGAAGTTAAAACTGTTGTTAAACCCAGCAGAACCTACTCAAAAATCAATGGGTTTGGTCATATAGGCAATGTAGTAGGTCATTACAGATGAAACAACAGGTATTTTCATCCATGTCAGGCAAATACAGATATCCAGTACGCCATACAAGGCAAATCCAATATATGAAGCCAAGAATTCCATTTTAAATAAGTGGGAAACATCACGTAAAATACATTTTCAGAAATTGCTTTGCTTAAATTTCTCCTGATTTTAGTACTCCATAGTTTCCTCCATAGGTAAATCCCCATTTGAATGTGCGCATGACCTAGCCCCGGTATCAGATTTTCCCCACTCTTCCAGCACGTTATATACAGATACTTGAAGTTTTTGCAAAAGCAGAGACTAAATTTCTCATTCTTGAGGCAAACGGAACAAACTTCACCCCATCCTGTCCAGCAGAAGCATAATTTAAAATTAATAACATCAATTTAATAGAGAGTAAACTGCTTAAACATGCTAGGTATGAGATTTAGTTCAGGTCATCAACCAGCTACATGCTGCAAGCACATATTAGGGCTCTGTAGCCTGGAAAGAGTTTTCCAACAAGACCAATTTAGCCTCAAATCCTTTAATTAGCAGTAAGAGAAGCTGAGTATCCAGCTACAAACAGAGATCCGCAGATCAAAGTGCAATTAAGCCACAGGGATGGAGAAAGTCACAAGGTGTTTCGTGGCCAGGAGCTGCAGGTTGACGAGGTTTTACCTTCAGAATTAAGCAGTCTGTATCTGAGAAGGGTTTGTGCCCCAAGAACCATCCTCCCCCAAGCCAAATCAGACCCCACCTCCCTCCAAGCACCCTCGTTCTTGAATTTGTTTTAATATTGCTGCTACCAAAGGGCTCAGAAAATAGCAAAAGTTTATCTAAGATCAATTCAGGGCCCCAGGCAATCGGTCTGGGATCTTCAAAGCACTTGAGTCCCAACCGCAAAGTGGAAGTCACAAATATATCTTGAAAAATTTCTGATGAACAAGCAAACAACACAATTAAAAAGCAAAGCCAACACATCTCAAACATCAAGCCTCAGTCTCGTCTGAGCAGCTCAGTGCACCAGGAGTCCCGCACGTGTTTGTATTTTAAGGGCACTTATGCCAGCAGTGCCCAATGTCAGCAATGAGCTTCAACCCAGAACTTGGCCACAGGGTCTTTCAAAGACACCTGAAAGCAACTTGATTCCTCGTGCACTCCCCAAACAGGTTATTTTATCCTGCGTACAGTCATGCTGCACCTTGAAAACACGGTCTGGACTCCCAGTACGAGGCTCAGAGTCCAAAACGACCCAACTGCAATGTCAACTCTTTACTTTCAAGGATTAAGAAGGTAAAACAAAGCTGCGAAAGGAAAAGCAGATGCAAATACTCTAGAAGTATTGCATCAAAAGGGCAGAGGGATGGTTTTATATTCAAATTTCTGTCTGGTCAAGAGACTCTCAGTCTAACCAATCCCAGAAATTAGCTGTTTCCTTTCTCTTAATTGCAGAGAGCACCTTGAGAGACCTGAAAAATCACAAGTTTAGAAAGTATTAACAGCTGCTAGTTCTGTTATTAGAACAAGTCTGATATGGAGCTGTTAGAGGAGTGGGACTTTCTCCTCCTTCTCTCCCTCGGTGCACTCACCCACAACCAGAAGCTATCTTTAGCATGAGGCTGCAGCCAGAAAAGCCAACTTTAAATCCATTAATTGATAATTTGCTACCAACAATTCTCGACAGAGTTGAGCATATGAAGCCACCACATTTTTATAAACCATGTAAAAATTAATTCAAGAGTTTATAGCCAGAGCAATCAACACCAACATCAACACTTATCCAGGAGGGAAGACATTTCATGCAGCAAGAGGCTGCGGTGCTGGTAGCGTGACTAACGCCCGGACAAGTCGGTCAGCGTAACATGGAGAGCATGTTTCTACTCCCACTTAAATTAAAATGGGAGTGAGCAACTCAGTGGAGAAGAAAACTCAGTGATCCACTTCAGGGTCAGCGTGCCCCAAGCACAAGCATAGTTAGAGGAGAGCTGGGGCTGCAGACAGCTCCAAGGTCCTTGCAAATTAAACAGGGATTTTTAGAAAATCGTCAGGCTAACAAGCAACCCAAACTCACTTGTAAATCACTGTTGCCAACAATAAAATAAGCTTTCTCCAGAGAGGTGGGGAAGGACACGTCCTCCTGGGTATGCTCAGAGTTGCAGGAAAAGAAGATTACTTGGCCCTGAGATGTTCCTGCTAATCCTTACCACAGAGTAAATTACTCATTTCAGCCTAAATTAGCTCGTAGGTGAGGTCAGACAACTCGGACATCGCGTGGCAAAAGCCCTGAGCTCACACTAACTGTGCTGAAGAACATCAGAAACCTCCCCAATATCTCAAGCTCAGTTTCTGCAGGTCTTGGTTCGACCACAGCACCGCCTCCACGGACCAGTCTGATCTTCTAACTGCCCGAACAAACACCGGGAATATTCCAGGGTGGAATATCAGGACAGTTTGGGGTTCATAAAGCAATGTCTTAGTGGCATGGAACAAGTCAATGGGCTTCTGAAGAGCCACCAAGCAGGTGAGAAAGGCCACCTCCATTCTGGTGACAAGAGATAAGGAGAGAGAAGGAGAAGTGGCAAACGGTAGCACATCAAACACCTACCACCCCATCTCCAGTAAAGAAAGAGAGCAAACTCTCAAAAATCTGTCCTCCACACTTCCAAAACACACTCTGGAACACTTATTATTCAAAATCATTAAAGACCCCAGTCTTTACTAGGGACTTAAACTTTTAAGTCACTGCCTGTTCATCATCTCTCTACCACTAAAAAGTTCCTCCTTGGCCCTTTTCTGGTGGTTTTTTTTGCGATCAGCAAGATCATTTGCCCCTTTTGCTACCCTATTTTTCAAGTGCACTGAAAAGACATAGGTGTAACCAGATGGATCTTCCTCCGCTACAAGCTCCTGCGCATTCCTACCTTGAGTCTCCTAATAAATCATTAATCCACGGAGAGGGATCGACCTCCTTGAGCTTAGTTTTAAGAGAAAACAGTTGAACCTTGAACCTAAGCTCTTGAAGGATGCCTCAGCGTATTTTATCAATATCCAGGCTTAAAATACACATCTAAAAGACAATTTCCTTCTAAAAAAGTCAGGTTGACCATAAGGATTACTATCCTATGTTCAAATGCCGAGTCTAAAATAATCTCACCTTTAGGCTAGGCTTTTTTAGAAGCACATTTTGGGCTCCAAACCTTTTGGCGTCAGCCTTGCAATAACAACTATGCTTTGCCCTGCAGCTCTAGCTGAATTCACGTTCCTCTTCAGCCCACGTCTGTAGATACCGAGAGATCACAACTGCTCAGCATCGCATTTTTCAGGTGCTATCAATAGTCTGCAAGAACACAGGGCTCCCAAATAGCCGCCTTTCCCAGAGAAACTTAACTGGAAGCTGAGGTAAGAAAGGACAAGCCAAGGTCAGACCAAAAAATAGCCAATAAAAAAAAGAGAAGGCAAACCAAAAACATCTTTAAAATGTGAAAAATGCAGTGCCCTTAACTGGTTAAATGTGTCCTGAGCCATAGAAAAGAATGTATTAAAACCAGCAGGACAGTTAAACCAGTTCAAAGCAAAGCTGCTAGGCTCAGAGGAGGACAACATTAGATCACATCTAAGACCTAGAAGTCATTCTGGGTCCCGTTAAGAATAGTATCTGTTAAGCAAAGACCTATTTTACTAACGCTTATGCAGTTGCACGGCTCTAAAAAAGAAGATAGCCCCAAAAAACCACTCCAAACACCCTGCCTAGTAACCATATATCCCTCTCTGCTGCCTGTACCTTAAAAAGGGTGTCAAGAGGACACCAAAGTGCTCTGAAAATTCACCTTTTTCTCCTCGGGCTCTGCAAACAGTTGGAATTTTCCCCTCGGACTAGAAGAGCGATCAGCAGCTCTGCAAACAAACATCCGTCAACAGGCACAAGGTCAGTCCCATCTGTAAATATGTCGTCTCCGACTCAATGGCAGGAATAAGCGGCAATCTTGTTTTTCTTGTAACCTGATATGGTTTTTACAGGGAATTCTTCTGTCCAGAACAGCATCCAGCCCTAAATGCAGGCAAGGAGAAGCAGTAAAAGGCTCTTCGCTACCTTTATTCTACAAACAGACCCTGCTCTGTCGTCTTTGTGCTCAGAGATGTCTTAGTTTACCAGTTCAGATCTTCAATTTTGCTAGCAACAGCATAATAAATCTTATTTTTCCCCTTTTCACTCTTTATCCTCCTGAATTAATGCTAATTACACCCCAATTCAGTAGGAAAGGATCACACTGGGGGTTTGGGAGCAGCATAAAGTCTTCTTAAATACATCAAAAATAACAGTGACGTTTAGTTTTGAGCTAGCAGCGAAGCTCAAACCCTATTTTTAGCGTTCATCCCTTTTCCCCATCACCAAATTAATCCTGAGCTCCCTAAACCAGAGCAAGACATCAAGTATCGAGCGCACTTGGGCTCACGTCGCTCGGGTGTTACAAGCAGGGTTGGTGCGTACACTGAAATGCCGAAACCTATCTACACATTCCAAAAAAACCCCCCAAAAAACGCCACCAACCCCAACCACAAACATCTCAGGTAACCTTTGGACCAGCAATTTGCACTCCAATCCCGTCCTCCCCCCATCGGTATTAAACTCTGAACTCTGAGAAGAGACTTTGCCTACGCTCGACAACGTAATAAAGACACGGCTTTGCCGCTTGCACCATAAAACCAAAATATATTTAGAATTTGGCAGAGGGTTTCAGATCTTGCTACCAGGATGTTCCTGCTGCTGTTATTCCAGTAGACAAATACGAGAGTTTTATCACCCAAATCTTGCAAATGGGGATACACCTATCAGACAGGAATTAAAAACACTTTATAAAGCAAATATAATACCACCCAAGATAATAATTTACAGCAACGGTGATTTTTGTGCTGGCAAAGAACCTGCCTCTGGCACCGAAACCTTTAACTTCAGCATCAGCTTTGGTGGAATGAGTATTCTTCGTACTAATTTTAAGAAAATTATCACCAACAGCTTGCTCTGCATTTTTTCCTCCTCCCTTAGGAGGTGATAAGATATAGGGGAGAGCCATGAGCATCAGGACTCAAAGGTTTAGGTCAAGTGATTTAAAGGCAAGTGATTTAAATTGATTTCTTCTGATTTTCTTTCTTTAAGTGGAAAATTAGCACCTACTTGGCAGTGGGCAGAGTCATTTGATCCCATCAAGTCCAGAGGAGTACAGGGAAAACCTTGCTTGAGACACCCAGCTCCCTCCAAAACTGCAGCTGGGCTGTCTGGATTGAATTGATCATAGTTTCACCTTCCAAAAAAAGCTACTTAGAGACAATTTGAGCATAAATCTCGATCCCTACTATGCCACAGACCATATACACACATGTAATTAACGACGGGATACCAGGAAAAGCCCAAGTTCCTACTTTTGAGGCAGAAACTTGTTTTAAATTTAACAGGAGCAGCGTGCTGGGGTTCAGAGGAGCCTTCAGGCAGTGGTTACAGATCCCCATTACAGCACCATCTCCAAATTACAAGGAACTGGTCATTCCACCTCTTGGGTGCAGTTGAGTCGGACGGCAGCAAAGCTGATTCTCAACAAGAGGAACGGAGATGTGAGCTCACCATTTGATTTTAAACGTGACCACTGTCAACCCTAATCAGCAACTCTGCGAGAGAAACTTTAAAATTAAACCCCGAATCTTGATTCTTCCAAAAATCAAGGTTTTACATACAAAATGTGATGCCTTTAAAAGACTTTGTCAGTAGGAAAAGGAGGCAAAAGAGTTTTTATAAGAAGATTAATTTAATTTGTAGCCTTGCTACAACGCTAATGTCTCAGCCAGCTCGCTGGCGAGCCAGGGCTGCAACGCTGGGATGTTTTCAAAGTAGAATTGCTGCGAATTTAATCATAACCCTCCAAGGTTCAGCTCTGCAGGAGGACCCAAGCTCACCCTGCCTCTGCAACTGCCTTTCCTCGGAGCTGTCGGATAACCGGATAAACCAGCCTGGCAAAGTATTTCCAAAGCAGAGATGTTGTAAGTGAAGAGATTTCCTGACCGATCTGTAGCTACTCGGCACCTAGCTCATTAAAAAAAAAAAAAACAACAAAAAACAACCAACAAAAAAAACCATGGCAAGTAATTCAGTGTTTTCTGTATTTTTTGTAATGACAATCAAGACCTGCCAGCCAAAAACCCAAACAAACCTCCTATAAATCACACTCCTTTCAAATTATCCTCTTCCAAAACAAGAGCTTGTACATAAAAGATGAAGAATGACTGTTTTCAGGTAGTTTAGGAAAAAACACAGAAGAGGTGCATTGAGCTCAGGAAAGCTGGACCTATGAGGACAGTCTCACAGCAGTTATTTAGTCCTGGTTTCAGAAAGCCTGCAGCCCAACACAATTTTGTTGAGTATCTTCTATTTAATTAATTAGTCATGATCTATCAAAGACAACCCCACAGGTCTTATTTCCCATCACTCCAGTCTTATGCAAGTAAGGGGTGCAGGCGCGGAGTAAAAGGGATTTTGCACCGCAGAGCTTTAAGCTGGGCTTAAAAGTTTCAGGAGCAAATCAGTTGAGTAGAGCCAGCCCGTCTCACAGCTGGTCCCAATTCCCAGGGTTTCAGTCACTGCCACTCAGCTGAGAAAAACTTCCTGCCCCAAGGATATTACTTTTTAAGGGCTATTCCTCTCACTTTAATACCTCTTCAGCTCATCAAATTAGCATAAAAAGGGCAACTGGGTGATTACGAACTGTCTCATGACTTTCCAAGAAGGAAGGTGCTTCAGGAACGTGGCTTTGTTGGTCCTGCTTAATGTTTTAACTCGCTGCACTGCACGTTCTCTGTAAAAAATGCAGAAAAAAAGGAGCTATGCAACCCAAAACATGAAGTCATCAAAATACGAACATACCTACCCAGCCTGGATGAGTTTTTGTCCCTGCATTCAATTAAAACAACACAGACCCTAAATTTTTCACTCTGCCTTTGCAAATTGAAAATACAGCTCAAGAGAGGATGGGCACAGCACAAATATCCCAGAAAAAGGAATTTCGTGTTGAGGATAGTCCCAGGGAAAACGACTCCATGCAGAGTCCTTCCCGCAGGACAAGCGGCCATGGGGCTTAAGTCAAAGCTGACTCCAAAAACCTCCACTTGAGCCAAGCACAAAGGAGGTGAAACCACAGTGTCACACCCCTACAACCCACCAGGAGACCGTGGAAGAAGAGCTGTGCCCATTGGATCACGTCCCTGCTCCATCCGTAGCTGCCAGAAACAGGGAGGAAGACCTTACAGCAACAGAAATTATGGAGAGAGAAAGAAATAATGAACACGCTTATTTTGAGAAGTTTTTAGGCCACTAAAGGTTACTTTTCTGGCATGACGGAGCCCACAGCTGCTCTGGAAGACCAACCAGGTATCAAAAGAGCTTTGAGGGTGTAGCTGAGGAAAAGGAAGGAGAAGCATTCAAAAGCTGACCTGTAACCATTAACCGAGGATCTTGACCATAAACCAAGACTCCTACCATGTACAGACAGGTTCCCTATGCAGCAAACACATCCTAGGCATCTTTTTTTTTTTTTACCAAGGAAAATTGCATAAACCCAAAACAAGGTGAAAACAAACTTTCTCCTTGCTGGTCTGAAAAAAGATGCAGTTATTCATCCGGCTGTGGTGCCACCTGGCTGCCCCACTCTCCTCCCAGCCCAAAATAACCCCTCAGTGAAGGATAAAAAATAAAAATATAGCTCCCCACGTGGCTGCGCAGATGTTTTTGAGCAGGAGGGAAAACAGCAGGTTACTGCCAAGAAAGCCCAGAGCAAGAGGAGACGCTTTAGAGCGGGGAAACACCCTTCGGTATCCCAGTTCCTACACCCCAGCTTGGTCTGGGGGAGGAACAATCCCAGTTCTCCAGCGATAACATTTGTTGACACAAATAGTGACGCACAGATTTGCTGTGGAGCAGGCAGACACCACCCCTGGGGTAAGATTGCCTATATTTCACTAAAATGAAGTATTTTTAGGGTTCAACTGATCTTACCTAAAGTTGAGATCTACCCAAAGATGAAACAAGTTGCGCTCGTGACTCCAGCAAGCAGAAAAGGATAAAAAGCAACGCCTGCTCTGCACCACTTCCACTTGTTTTTAACCCAAAACTTCCCCAAGAGACCACAGCTCACCAGTGGCAGCACAGGTCACCTGCAAACTCCTTCCCTACAGAGCCCCAACTCTGGTTCAGTCTTGTGGTAAGAATATACTTGAGCACCAACATCTGTGGGCTGAGCATCTCTATAAACACAGGTTTTATTAAAAAAAATAAATCAAACTGCACATTCCTGAGCCAAACAGCAGATCCTTTTGCTCACATTGTAGAAAATAAGCTGCAAAACCACCTCAAATATTCCATTTTTTTTCCTAGCATCCTTCCTACTTCTCCAGTCTTGTTACCATTTATTTTTACCGCAAGGATTTGCCTCTCCAGAAGCAGCTGCTACTGATGGGGGGAAAAAAACCCAACAGTGAATCGCAAACATTTCGACAGTCCGCAAGATTACAGCTCGTTAAATAGCTCATTTATTGCACCTCATTTCCTATAATTAATTTATTATAAACTTAAGGATTATTCTTTAAATAATCTGTAACCCTGCTGGCTGATCGCTCCAAGCGCGCCGCAAATCTCTGGGATAAATCAACTCAGAATGGCTCAAATAAGTTTTAAACGTTATTTTAATTAGCAGGTATGACATAATTTAAGTTTCCAAGCTTGTTTTTCTTTCGTATCTCGGTTATTAAAGCCAACATGCTGGCAGACAATAATTAAATTAAGCTGACATGATACTGTAAAAGACTATTTAATTGCTGAAGTACCCAGGTTCGTTTAAACATATAATTGCTTAATTATGCGTGTATTCATTTAACATTATTCAGATTTAAGTGCGCTGCTTATCACACAAGTAAGGCAAAACCTGACCTATAAATCTCAAATTTTAATTTAATTCAGCGCCCATTCAAATAAAACACAAACCGCTTTGTTAGTGCTGCTCTGCACCCGTCTGACCCCCTCGCAGCTCGCTAAGCCTAATAATCCATCAGCGCTAACAAGGAGGCACGCGACTAAAGCACAACTTTATGCTTTGTAAGTCAAATAAACCAATTTTTAAGTCGAGTAAACGCAGTTTTGCTCCAACAACTCCCCCAGAAGTTGCATGGCAAGTTCACGTCAGTCCAGTCAGAATAAAATCCAAGGTATTTCAACGACCCTTCTGCTACTCACTAATTCTGCCACATTCATATATATTTTTTGATAAGTCCAAGATGTGCTACTTGCCAGCCACCTCTAGTTCTGGGAGGAAAACCACCCCAAAGTCTAGTTTTCAACAGTTTGCTGAAATCTCAGGTTTACCTGATTTTTAGCTGATTTGCCATGGGAAACCCGCAGCACACCCAGACAGTCCATTAAAAGTAATATGAAAAAAGCAAAATAATTTGCAACCGAGGAACACAGACCTGTCCCAGGAAACTTCCTTTGCTCGGCAGCTGGACCACATCTGCTTTGCAGGCTTCAAGACCCCTTTATTTCCCCCATGACACCAGGTTTTGGGGTATTTTGTCTTAAAAGCATATATTTTTTTAACTTGCAGGTTTGATATTGTCATTACGGGAACATTCCTGAACTGCACTAAAAGCTTGCAAAGCTTCATTAGGCTTGAAATGTTGTTATAACAACAACTTAATTGAACAAAAATCAGCATTTAGGCTAAACCTTGACTAACAAAGGAGACAAACCTCACATGCCCTCAGCTCCCTCCCTTTCCTAAATCAGGAATATTTCTTCGGAAGGCAACAAACCAACATTAAATCTCTCAAATTTCAAACCAATTCATGACTTCCCACTTCCGGGCTATCGCTCACGGAGTTTCTGGTTTCAGGATGTTTGCCCAAGTCCTCGTCGCTACTGAACAGTTCCTGTTTTCGGGTGGTTTGTTTTTTTTTTTTTTTTTTAAGGCTGTTTTATATTTCTCTGGATCCGTGCCATCTCCCTCCTCTTTCAGGCTTTGCCATCGCCTCAGAGCGAGAGTCAGGGCAGGACTATCCCGAGCCTTCTGGCAAAGTTATAATTAGTAACTCTCCTCCCGCTCGCAGTAACGAGCGGCAACACAGACACTAACGGTTAACTAAGGGACAATACTCCCCCTCCCCAAAATACTGGGAAAGGTAACAAAGCTGCTTTTTCCCATTAAAATAGGGATTAAAAAAACCCAGGAGGCAAGTTTTGCTCCTCAAACACACACTGGCACTTCCCAAATACTTTGGTCTCAATAATTGTGGACAAAAACTCCCCGTTTTCCTTCAATTCCAGATGAAGGCAACACACAGCACAAAGTTCCTGCAGGAAAAGCTCGAAAGTATCAAGAAAGAGGGATGAAATGTGCCTAAAAAGGAAGAGTTTTGGGTTTCTGCGGGTTTGGGTCCTCCTCCCCAGTTCTCAGCTGGGAATTTCAGCCTCACTTCGAGGTATTTCGCATCCTTCCCCCATCCCGACACCTTTCCCTTGATGCTCTCCAAGCGATATTTGGATCCGTACAGGAAACATCGTATCCCAACAGAGCCTTCCCTGCGTGGAGGTGTCCACTGTATGGCAGGAGAGGTGAATTAAGACAACCGCAAGTATGTAGTGGATGAAAAACGCTCTTAATCCTGTCGGTCATCGAAGCAGAGAGAAACACGACGCTGGTTTTTCGACACCTTCCCCAAATACCACCGAAGTTCCCAGAGGTGCTGCCGCTCGGAGAAATCAGAGCAGAAAAGCCCTGCGCTGGAATTTAACTTTTGCTCTCAACCTAAAATGAACTCTCAGTATTTTCTCCAAACCGATATTTAATGACTATCAAACCCTTTTGAGCTATTTAATAAAAACAAGAGGTTGCAGAGTGCTCGCTTGAAACTAAAACCGGGGTTTTTATTACAAACCAACACCAAAACATCCCAGCTCGCTTGACAGGAGCTTCGGCAGCACAAGCGGCATGCGATAAACCCTTCACCCTTCCACGTCGCTGATCCAATACGGCATCAATTAATTTATGTGTCGGTCCAGCAGAATTCCAGTCCTTTTTCCACTGTTGCGAGTTATCCGTAGCTCGGTTCTGGAAGTTTTAGAGCAAGACGACAACTCCTTCACGGCTTGTATACAACCGGGTCTTCTTAACCCTGGCTAAGGAAAGTTATTTTGATATTCTGCTTTGAAATAACCAAGACTGAATCAGCCAGGGGACTTAACCCAGAGAGGGAGGTGGATTCAGAAGCGGCACGCGAGCTCCCTGTGTTGGGATTCCCTGGCTCCGCTGGGCAGCTTCCCCTTTCACATCCGCTCTGCAGAGCCGCTCTTTGAATCGCACTAATCCTCACCCAAAAAAACCCCAGTAACCCTGCCAATATTTCTCCAAAAGCTTTTGGATTTAGATGTTAGAGAGCTTTAAAATGCCTATTATTCAATTACACCCCAAAAAAACCCTACCAATTCCCTTGTAAGCTTATAGAGACGTCGTTTTCCTTCTTTTCATAGCAAGAAAGCTCAAAAACCAGATTAAAACCTGGACTCAGACCCTTCCTCCAGCAGTATCGGGGACAGATTTCTTTCCCGCTCACTGTTTTGGTCGAAGCCGAGATGCAATTCATCCTAGAATTTAACACAGACAAGCGTGCAACAAGCCAGGAGGCAATACGAAACCCCTCCTAACAGCCACCATTGGTTGTTCTTCCTTCCCTGCGCACGTTAACATCCCTTATCCACCGCTTTCCAGGGATATTTAGGCTTTATAGAACCCTCCCAAGCAGACGCGGTCAGGTTACAGTGATCCACCCGCTGCTATCTCCCAAAACAAGATGCCGTCCTATTCTTGTGCCCCTTCTATATTTAGGAAGGCAATGCTCGCAATGACCCCGCTGCTGTAACAAGGAGGAAATATTATTTCACAAAACATCATCCATCACTACGAATGGCAAAGTAACACGGCCAGGATGTGCCTTTATCCTCCCCGTTCACCGCCAGATCCAGGGAACGCTGACATTACGCGTTAGCGCCGACTCAAATCTCACAGATTTCACCCCGTTTTCACTGGCAGAGCTGCACCTGGGTTCCTTCTCGGCGGAATACTCGGGATTTTGTGCGGGGTTAAGGTAAAATACCTTCCTGCAAATAAATGGTTTACATTCCTGAACTCGGTCCAAACACTGTTTGCCAGTAGATAATTACCAGACCATAAAGTTTACTTTGGAGAAATTGTTCCAAAATATCAAGAAATCG